>NC_080172.1:51831480-51982939 GCF_950295315.1 Erinaceus europaeus | reverse complement strand
GTTGTACTCAGTTCTTGGTAAACTCCTCTGACAGGTTATTTTCTCAAGGCCAGCTTCAGCAGCTTTCACCCAAAGTCATTGGCTCAAACTTTTGGTAACTTCCCTGAGTAAATACTATACAGGGATTCTTGACTTTTTGGCCCTCTCACTGTTACCAGGGACACCAGGTCCCTCATGGATTTATTACTACAAAAATTACTACTGGCAACTATTATAAAATCAACTATTATATTGACTAGTTGATTGATTAAAATTGAGGTTTTATTGTCTGAAATTCAGATATTAGATAACAGTTAGAAAAGAATGTCCATGGGTCATGCCAGTCTCTTTCAGCTGAGACCATTCTGCCTTTTTATTTTCTGGGTTGTATGACCCTAAATCTCAGGCAGAGTCCAAGTTTTGTTTTCTTATTTGTTGTTGTTGTTTGTTTGTTTTTGTTTGCCTAAAATTCTTCTTTGGAGCACTTTTTTGGATTTTTTTTTTTTTTTTGGTTGTTGTTTTGTTGTCCTTGTTACCAGAAGCTTTATGAGTCATGGCTTTTTTACTATCTAGTTACACATTTAATTCTTTAGGATTGTGGGACAAGGGTAACAGGGTTAGTGACCTATAATTCCAGTGTGGTTACATGGTTTTCTTTTTCTATTTTTTTTTTATTACAAACACTGAACATTTATTTATTTATTTATTTATTTAGTCTTAAACAAGATTACTGCTCAGTTCTGGCTTGTCGTGGTGCTGGGGTTTGAATGTGGTATTAGGTATAAAAGGCTGTTTACATAGCCATTGTACTATTTCCACAGTTTTTTTTTTCCAGAGTTAATTTTCACCTGTGTGTTATCTGTCTTTGCTTAAACCACTCTATGAAATGGGTCTGAAGCAGGTGCTTAGTCTTTTCACTGGGAAACTGTCTGTCCCTCCTTATCCTGTCTGCTGTAGCATCAGGCACAACAAAACTTAGGCTTAATATTTGTTTGCCCAGAGTTTATTGTTTACCAAGACAGGTATTTTCTGTTTCCATATCTGACTATGTGCATTCCTGTTCATAATATAGTTTCCTAGTGAAAGATCCCTGTTACTGCTTTCTTAAACCCTAAGACAGCAGGAACCCTCCCCTTTCTCTATAAAGCCTAAATTTCTCCCAGCCCTGAAACCTCTAGGGCAAGGCTCACTTTCCTGCATGCTTCTCTCAATTCCAACTGATACTGCACCTGCTGGTCCCAACATAATCAATGCAACCAGTACCACCTCGGCATGTTTCACTTCAGACTTTATCCAGAGATGCTAGGCGTGGAATGTGAACCCATCAGCTGCATCACTCTGGTGAGACTTTTCCTAGCTCATAGGGATCCTTAAATTCATTTAGCGTGGTACACTTCTTAACCAACCTCAAAACCTAAATATAGGACAGCGTCCATGACAGGGGGCAAAAGGACCCAGGAGTTGGGGAAAAACATATAATTTAAAGCAAAAGTTCACAGCAGTTTGCAGTGAGTCAATAAATGTAGCAAGCAAGCAAAAAGACCTAAAAAGACACCATAAAATACCTAATCAAATAGACCTAGATACCCTCCTCACCTACCTCAATCACTCCAAAGCTAACCATGTCAGACAAAGTAAGGACTACAAAAGCTGAATAAAAGCAAGAGACTGGCATCCTTTATGGATGACTCTGTAGTCAATATCAGGCCTCTCCATCATCTGGGGCCCTAGTCATGGAGTCCTGGGGTTCCCACACAGACATGATGGGTCTAGACCTCTACCAGATCCCTCTCACCACTGTCACTGGTCATCTCCATCAGGAACAACATAATAGACCCCTATGTGGGACCCTATCAGACCTGGCCCTCAATGTGAATCAACAATGGTAGGGACTTGTCGTGTATCTCTGGTGGGGTGATCTCCAGGGGAAAGGTAACAGACCGGTTCTTTCTCGCTCACGACAGGGGTGACACAAAGTAAAAGACACCAGGGAGTGTTGTTGAGGTGGTCTGGTGTCGGGCTGCACCGCGGAGAAGAGAGCGGACATCCAGAGCAAAGGGGTACACAGATCTTTATTATAGGATGGGGGGGGAGGTTTGGTTCAGACCACGTGGAGCCAGCCAGCAATGGCCGACCATGGGGGGAGAGCAGGGAGCGAGACCTCAGAGAGGGAGAGCCAGAGCCCAGAGAGAGAGAGGGGAGGGGTGAGGGGGCTTTTTATTGGGCGACAACCAGGGGTGCCGTGTAGGGCCAGGATTGGTTGAAAGGGGGCACTCTAGGATTTAGCGGGGCATAGAAAAACCTGGGGGCGGAGCCAGGATTGGTTGAAAGGGGGCACTCTAGGATTTAGCGGGGCATAGAAAAACCTGGGGGCGGAGCCAGGATTGGTTGAAAGGGGGCACTCTAGGATTTAGCGGAGCATAGAAAAACCTGGGGGCGGAGCCAGGATTGGTTGAAAGGGGGCACTCTAGGATTTAGCGGAGCATAGAAAAACCTGGGGGCGGAGACTGCATCAGAATAAGTCCTCAGCAACAAGGGAGCTCTCCGGCGTGTTCAGAACTCATTTATTAGCAAGGCGGACATGAGTTAAATAGAAAAACAAACGAAGGTAATTATTACTGAAATATGTCAGAAATTACAGGTTTCTTAACGGTCGGCATGCCCCTAAGGTAGGGGGCTGGTATGACAGGAATTGATGAGATACAAGACACTTATTCTCCATGACGCAAGCAACTTAATTATCCAAAGGCATTTGAGAGAAGCATAGGGGTTAAACCCGTAGGGTGAGACAGAGAGAAGATGGATATCAAAAGGCCATATAGTTTGGAATTTCTCTTGTCTGGGGTCTGAGGTGTGTGATGAAGTGTGTGATAAGGTGTGTTCTTCTGTGATCAGAAGGTGACTTTGAATAAGTGAATCTGCGGCCATGTGGCCTGCAGTTAATGGAGGGAAGTACTGGGGTTTCTGTGGGCCAGAGAGTCAAGAAGGAAAGAACCAAGTCTGAGTTTCCCCCCTTATGCTCACCTCGGTTGAGAGAGACTTACCAAGAGGTTATCTTCTCAGACCTCCATCCAAGGATGGGGGTGGTTCTCCCTAAGTTCTATCAGGCTTACACATAGTCCCAACAGGGACTGTTCCATTCTCCAAAGGGAGGTTGAATAGCACACTCTGCCTATAACCCAAGGATGATTGATCCTGAAATTGGCTCAGCCTGGAATATTCCTAGCTGTGACCATGGAATATGAACTCAGACCTAGAGGTATGCAGAGGTTACATAGGCTCTTAAGCTGAATATGGGCCCCAGTTTAAATCCATGGGGCTTACAGTTAACAATAGTTATAAAATTTTCCCATATCTGGGAATAACTTCCCTGATCCAGTTCTCTGGTCGTTTTTCCAACTGTGGCACCATCCACCCAGACAGTAGCTTATGTCACCTGCATATTGGATGTCAGGCACAGGCAAAAACTAGTTGGGCCATGGGCCCTTTGAAATATACTTAAAATAGACCTACTAGCTATCTTCAAAATGGAGACCCCAAATCTTCATCTGTAGTATTCCAGCCTTTAGGTTCATGATTAATCAACTTTGTTTGGCTTTATATGTTTACTCTTTTTTTCAGCCACCAGCTTCCAGATGCTACCATGATGCCAACTAGACTTCCCTGGGCAGAGGACCCCACCAATGTGTCCTGGAGCCCCACCTTCCCCAGATCCCTGCCCCACTAGGGAAAGAGAGAGAATGGCTAAGAGTATGGATTGACCTGTCAACACCTATATTCAGTAGAGAAGCAATTACAGAAGCCAGACCATAGTTCTACCTTCTGCACACAACAATGACCCTGGGTCCATGCTCCCAGAGAGTTAAAGGGTAGGAAAGCTATCAGGGGAGGGGATGGGATATAGAGTTCTTGTGGTGGGACTTGTGTGAAATTGTATCTCTCTTATCCTATGGTCTTATCAGTGTTTCCTCTTAATAAATAAAAACTAAAAAAAAAAAAAAAGAAAGAAAGAAAGAAAGGGATCTGTTATGGCACTTCCCCAGTCTCTGAAGGGTAGCTGGGTCATTCTACTCTGCCACTTGAGGAAGACTGGTTCTGAACTGAGTACAATTTAGAATGTTCCAAGCTGTTACCATGGACTGCAAACTCAGACTAAAAGGGACTCAAAACTTAAACTGACTCTTGTACTAAATATAAATATGTATTGGCCCTGGGCCAAATGGATGAGGTAAACAATTAACTTTGAATTCAACTTTCCAGTCTTACTATCTACTCTGTCACCATCTTCTCAGGCAATATTTTTGTCAAACTCCATATTAGCTGTCAAACTTAAGCAAAAACTACAGTAGTCATGGGCCCTTAGGAACATACCTAAAATAGATTTTCTCAATTTTTTTTCAACCAAAGATTCCTATTCTCATCTGCTATATTCCTACTTTTTGGTTCCTGTTCACTAATCACTTTGTTCTGCTTTATATCTTTAACTGCCTTTTAGGCACCATGCATGTTGCAGATACTATCAGATTCCATCCAGAACTCCCTGGGAAGATAACCTCAACAATGTGCCCTAGAACCTCCTTTCTCCAGAGCCTTACCCCACTAGGGAAAGATAGAAATAGCCGGGGGATATGGATCAACCTGCCAATACTCACGTCCAGCAGAGAAGCCATTATAGAAGACAGAACTCCCACCTTGTGTGCCCCAAAGGGTAGTTTGGTCCAAACTCTATTGTATACATTTTTATTCTAATTAGCCAGGAGCCCTTCCAGCAAGTCAATGAGAAAAGGAGTAAGTCAGAACTGGGGGGGGGGGGGGTAAAGCTTTATTGAATCAATTCAGGAGGTTATAGTCTGCAGGAATGCCCAGATCAGGCAGACCAGGACAGACTTGTGAAGAGGATTCCAGTGTAGAGTCTCCAGCACAGAATCTGCCTTCACTGAAGAGTTTCAGCAGCAGAAGCAGGTGCAGAAAGATGCAGTTGCTCTTTGTGTGTTTCTAAGCCCTTATTCTTGTCAAGAGTGCCCTTCAGCAGCAGCCTCCAGAGGACTGAGTGCTCCCTCCTCCACAGCAGCTGGAGCCCCCTCCACAGCTGCTGGAGCCCCCTCCACAGCAGCTGGAGCCCCCTCCACAGCAGCTGGAGCCCCCTCCACAGCAGCTGGAGCCCCCTGAGGAATGGCTGCAGCAGCCAGAGCTCTGCCTGTGGCGGTGGGACCTGCGCGGCCTGTGGTGGCTCAGGCAGCAGCCCCCACCCCCAGAGCTACAGCAGCCTCCACCCCCAGAGCTGCAGCAGGAGGACACTGGGGGACACTTGGGGGGACACTTGGGGGAGCACTTGGGAGGGGGCTGGCACTGCTTCTGGCTCTGCTGGCAGGACATGCTGGTGGGTGGCCTTCAGGACCTGAAGAGAGAAGACAGACTGAGGCCCAGCACCCAGAGGTTTCATTAATGTCCTTTAACTATCATTTCTTTTTCAATTTTGTTTATGATGCCATAGAACAATTATACTTAAAATATTTTGCCAAATGTTTTCCAACTATTTCTTTTGAACCTAGGGTGTTTTCAAGCAATAGAGATTATCTTGTTTTGTCATAGCAAGATACAGAGAAGAACATATAATCCAAACTAGCCTGGATCTAGGTGCTGTTATAAAGAGTGAAATTTGCATTTTCCAAAGCTGGACTCAAAATCTGACAGGATGCCTGAGTGGTTCTCTAAGCTCTCTCTATTTCTTAAAAATAGTTAAATCTTTTTTAAAAAGTTAACAGTGGATAAGGGAGATAGCATAATGTTTATGCAAAGAGTCTTTTATGCCTCAGGCTCTGAAATCCCATATTCATGAGTTTCTCTCTTCCCTGATCCAGCTTTCTAGCTCTTTTTCCAGCCATGAGGACATCATTTCCCCAGACAAAAACTTTGGTGCATCTGCATATCAGATGTCAGGCTCAGGAAAAACTAGTATAG
This sequence comes from Erinaceus europaeus, assembly GCF_950295315.1. Classification (NCBI taxonomy): domain Eukaryota; kingdom Metazoa; phylum Chordata; class Mammalia; order Eulipotyphla; family Erinaceidae; genus Erinaceus; species Erinaceus europaeus. The sequence goes on along the minus strand of NC_080172.1, from coordinate 51,976,999 downwards.
TCATGGGCCCTTTGGAATATAACTAAAATAGGCTTACTAGTTATCTTCAAAATGGAGACCCTCCCCACCTCAATCTTCATCTGCACTATTCCAGCCTTTAGGTTCATTAGTCAACAATTTGTTTGGCTTTATATCTTAACTATTTTTTCAGCCACCAGGTTCCATATGTTACTATGATGCCAACCGGACCTCCCTGGGCAGATGACCCTACCAATGTGTCCTGGTTCCTCACTTCCCCAGAGCCCCACCAAGGAAAAAGAGAGACAGGCTGGGAGTATGAATCAAACTTCCTATGCCCATGTTCAGAGGGAAGCAATTACAGAAGCCAGGCCTTCTACCTTCTGCATCTCACAAGGACCTTGGGTCAATACTCCCAGAGGGATAAAGAATAGGAAAATTATCAGGGGAGGGAATGGGATACAGAGTTCTGGTGGTGAGAATTGTGTGGAGTTGTACTCCTCTTATCCTATGGTTTTGTCAGTGTTTCCTTTTTATAAATGAAAATAAAAAAAAAAAAGACTTTCTACCTAGGTTTTCTATAGATAATTGTCATCTCATAATTATATCTTGGCTAGCAAGCTTTAATGAGAATGTTTTGCAATGGAAATATCCCCATGTTTATAATGGTGTTAGCCCAACTCCCCCTGCCCCAACACCTTCTTGTCCCTCACTACCCCCAATGTCCACAATGGGCTGCCCTGCCACTCTGGACTGAGCTCCATCTGCAGGAGCTCTGCTCCCCTTCCCAGGACTCACCAGGTACTAGCAGCTCAGCTCTCAGCACCTTAGGACAGGAGAGGATGAGGATGGAGAGCCTCTGGCCACAGGCCCTTTTATGCTGCCCTTGGCTCTGCCCCTGTGTGTGAGACAGGGCCTGGGCATGAGAGGTCCAGCCTCACCTCCTGCCACCCACATGGTCTTATGACAAGTGGTGACCTGCAGCTCCACCCCACCTGCCTCCAGGAAGCTCAGCATCCAATGGGGATATGACCACTTAGAACTGAGGATGCCAGGAATTCCTGCTATCAGCTCCCATCTTGGCACACTAAGCTGTTCTGTGCTTTCTGTTTTTGGTCATTGAGCTTGGACTTCAAAATCCCTTTATTTTTCTTTTAAATTTATTTATAAAATAAAAAATATTGAAAAGACCATAAAATAATAGAGTTACATATAGTTTCTCACTATCAGAGTTTCATATCCCATCCCCTCCCTTGAAAGTTTTCCTATTCTTTATCTCTGTGGGAGCATGGACCCAGGATCATTATGTGGTGCAGAAGGTGGAAACTCTGGCTTCTATAATTGCTTCTCCACTGAACATGCACATTGGAAAGTCAACTCATATTCCCATCCTGTTTCTGTCATTCCCTAGTGGGACAGGGCTCTGGAGAGGTGGGGCTCCAGGGTACATTGGTGAGATCATCTGCCCAGGGAAGTTAGGTTGCCATCATGGTAACATCTTCAAATTGGTGTCTGAAAAAGCATTAAGATATCCCAGTTAATAATTGGAAAACTAAAGGCAAAAATATAGCAGAGGACATTTTGGGTCTCTACTTTGGAAAAAGCTACTAGGTATATTTAAGGTAAATTCCAAGGAGCCTATGACTTCATTAATTTTTGCCTGTGCTTAATAGATAATATGCAGGTGGAACAAAGGTTTTATCCGTGGAGATGGTGTCAGAGTTGGAAATCGGAATAGAAAACTGGATCAAGGAAGAAAAAACTCACCTTTTCATGCACTGTCAATTCTTCAGGCCACCTCATTAAAAGAAAGAGTTGTATGTGCCCCATACTATCTCTCTTGTGTCCAAGTCTAACCCTAACCCTAACTTCTAACCCTAACCCTTGAAGGTTGAGTCCATTTGTGTGTGTGTGTGTGTGTGTGTGTGTGTGTGTGTGTACACATGTGTCCAAGTCTTTTTCTAAGCACGGTCTCTGCATTGGGGTATGTTCAAGCTCAAATACTAGAGCAGTTCTGCCGCTCACAATGTCTATACCACAGAGTAGCTACTTAGAAGATAAGTCTGTGTCCTTGGAGTTGACATCTTGAGGATGAATTCTACCTTTGGCTTTATTTTCATAAATATATACAAATTATTAAATTTCTCTGTTGCCTTACCTATGAAACACTTATTTTAATAGCCTCCACTTGATTAGCATTAAATGAGATGACATACTGGAAGCTCATAGATCATTGTCTCCTACATTTCTTGCACACCACAGGGGATCATCTTCAGGATCATCATTTGTCTTAATCACATTCTAGCTGATTCCTGTGACAGTCAGGAATGCTTTTCCCAGGCAGGAAGCCAGTGATTGCATAGGAACACAGAGTACTTTGCACCAGTCCTAGATCACCAGTCCTGGAACATGTGGACCTACATGGTAAGGCCACATCACCTATCAAAGTTCTGACCCAGGACTATGGGGTATGACCCTTGAAATCCAGGCTGTTGCAAAAGGCCTATAGAGCAGGGAGTGGTGAGGATATCAGTTCCCTGGCTCACAGAGGCAGGTCTGGTCTCACTCAGGAGACAACAATGGTTCTGAAAGTTACTAATCAGAGGCATCATGTGGCTCATGTCTCTGTGATGTAGTAGCTGCTCTATTATAGAAGACACTATCAGAAAATTTAAGTAAAAATAAAACTGTGGTTAGTAGCCACAGAATATGAAAGGGCTAGGAATAAATATCTCAGAAACAGAGCTGGTGTATATTAATATTTTACTGAAAAGCATTCAAGTATAACATAGTAAATGGAGACATAGATTCTACCCTTGGGTAGGAAGAGATTTCTCTTCAGTTTCTGTCAACTCATGGATTGCATGTTAATGTCCATAAAATCACAACAGTGATACTAATGGAATTTTATCAGATGTATTCTATAACTTGTTTTTATTTTGTTTTACTTTATTTACCAGAGCACTACTCAAACGGTGCCAGGGACTGGAAGTGGAAGCTATGACGCTTCAAGCCTGAATGTGTATTTTATAGTGATAGTGCTATCTCCCTGGTTCCTGGATCTGTAAGTTTTTTTTAAATATTTATTTATTCCCTTTTGTAGCCTGTGCTATTTTATTGTTGTAGTTATTGTTGTTGCTGTTATTGGATAGGACAGAGAGAAATGGAGAGAGGACTGGAAAACAGAGAGGGTGAGAGAAAGACACCTGAAGACCTGCTTCATGCCTATGAAGTAACTCCCCTGCAGGTGGGGAGCTGGAGGCTTGACCTGGATCCTCACACTGGTCCTTGTGCTTAGGGCCACCTGCAGTTAACCTGCTGTTCTACTGGAGGACTCCCCCTGGCTCTGTAACTTAACATGAAGCACCAAGAACAGAGCCCAGACAGTATGTCCATGACAAAGAACATAACAAGGGTATCAAATGACTCTAAGTCTCTGAAGCAGGAACAAACAGAAGTTACTCAAAGATTCAAGTCTGGGTTTCTGAGAAGACTGGTGTGGGCTAACACTGACCTAGACAGCCTGAAGATTGACTATCTGGGGTGAAGCAATGACCACTGAGTTTCTTGTCTTTTATTAGTTAGTTATAAGATCCATCCAAAGAATTCCAAAACAGCTTAAATTAACAAAACAGCAGAACAACTTGTTTGGGGGCAGTGAGGCTGGGGGTGTGGTGAGGCAGTGAGTATCTAAGAGGATCAAATGTAGTAGGAAAATCTGCATATGACAGTGGTATAGTCTTTCCTAGACTTTTTATTTTCAAGATCTCCTAAGTAGCACCCTAAGGGAATCTCAGCAGATTTGTGGCTGCAGTGCTTAGCAAGCCAGTACTCCCTCACTTATAGCAGGTATCAAGTTGGTTGTGGCCTGTTGATGTGGCAGCCTTTGACACCTATGAAGGTTTGCGAACCTACAGATCATTTTTAGCCATGCAGAATACTAAGACTATTGTTTGTATAAGCCTGTGGCAATTATAAGCCTGGCATGCTGAGATAAATTCCCTGGAAGTTCCTGTATTATGTGAACTTGACATTAAAACTATGGCTACTTCTAGTTACAACAATGTATTGCAACTAGGAAATTTCACACAAACACACACACACACACACACACACACCCCTATCACCTTTTGACATATGTCAGAGGCAGGTATAAGAAAAGTGGGGTCAGCTTGAAGGATCTGATAAATGGTATTTTGTCAACTGCTTATCCATTGGGCGATAAGGTATATCTCTACCTCACACCATACACACAGTTCCTTTCCCCAAGTGGAGAACAGTAGCAAACATCTATAAAATGTTTTCAGAAAAGGTTAGTGTATAACAAACTTACAGACATTTGGGGAGAAAGAATTTCCTAGATAACAGATATACCTGCATGTCAGAGACAAAGAAAATGCTAAAAGCATTTAGACTGAGATTAACTTCTTGCTTGTTTGTTTCACTGTTTCCAATGTAGGCTGTGTGTTCACGTGGATACCCTGCATAGTGAGCTCGAAGTGGCACAGTGGATAAGGTGTTGGCTCTCAACCTTGAGGCACAGGGCTTTATTCCTGCCATTGTATATATCTGATAAGTGAGGGGATTCCTTTTTTTTTGTTAGCCAAATTCCCTTAGTCTATGGATGAACACCCATAATATCTCATAATATCCCCATGAATGACTGACACTTGCTTTAGAAACTTACATTATTTGCTTTATTTCTATGAGAGAGAGTGTTTGAGACAGAGAAACAGAAATCAGAGCACTGCCCAGCTCTGGTGTATGGTGGTGGATAGATTGAAGCTGGGACTTTGGAGCCTCAGGCATGAAAGGCTTTTTGAATAATCATTATGCATTCTCTCCCACAGTGTATTTTATTTATTTATTTATTTATTTATTTATTTATTTATTTATTTATTTTGTCTCCAGGGTTATCCCTGCATCTTGATTCTGGCACTATGAAGCCACATGTGCTGGTGGCAATTCCCCCTCCCTCCCCCCATTTTATTAGATAGGACAGAGAGAAATTGAGAGGGGAAGGAAAGGGAGAGAGTGAGATAGAAAGAGAAAAGGATGCCTGCAGACCAGCTTCACTGCTTATAAACACTGGTCTATGTGTTTTGGTGCCATTTTGTCCTTTGTATAAGAGAAGATTCTGGATCCAGACTGATCTTGGGACAGTCACATAGGAAATCTATGACCCACTTAGACAAAGGGTAAATACTAAGTCAGCTCCTAGAGGAAATCAGCCATGTAGTGCTATGGTCCATCTGTGTCCAATATCAGAAGAGGATGTGCCTATATCTGAGATGGTGTTTCTTCCTCCCAATCACCATACAGTAGCCAGAAAAGGCTAAATTAGAAAACTGAAGAAAAAAAAAAAAAGAAGAAGAAAATTAGGGGAACAGATGGAAGGTCAAGGCTTCCTGTTGTTGTGTCTGGGAAATAGACAAACTTGCCACTAGTTCAAGCTTGACTTTGTGACTGTATCTGAGAGGAAAGACTAATTTCCCACATAGACCAGATCTGGGTTACAATTACTCCTTTAGTTCAAAGGAACTGTAACATCACTAGGCCTTCCCAAAGTCATTATTTGACATTGGAGAGCATGCTATTGAGTACTCTTATGAAAAACAGCATGTCACAGAGAAGTTCTATTTTTGCTGTATTTTATAAACTAAGTCATCTGGGGTTATACTAACAGAGAATATTTCCTAATTAAGGACATACTTAGATAACTAGACAACTTCATAGAAGGTTGATGTCAGAGGTGGAAATCCTAGGAGGGTAAAATTTTAAGACAGTGGTAAAGAAGTTGAGATGAATTTCAGACCATGGTAATAGTTAGTAATAGGCTGGTAGCTTTAGTAGTAGTTCCACAGTAGTGTCCTAGTATTAGTAGTAAATTTAAGAAGTGATAGATAATAGCAGAAGCAGTGCTTATAAAATAGCAATAGAAACTGTCAACTCTTCACAGATAATATAAAATATTATGGCTACTGAGCTAAATATAAAATCACATACATATCATTGTTCATTTATTAAGTTGGAGATATTTAAATATATAGTAAAGGCTGATAACTACATTTTGTCAAACATATGCCTCTCTATCTCTATGTGAATACATGTTAATATGCATAATAGAAGATTTTAAATGCAATCAGTCCAAAAATTCTACATGCTCCAACAGTGTGAAATTTCCCAAGGCATCACTTTGCCTGTCCACATATAGGTGCTACTGAGTCAATGGTACCTCATTACAGATTCTGGAAGAATTATTCTGCACATTTCTGGAGGGAGGACTTTCTTTTCATAATGATACCTTCATCCTGTTGCCTTCATCTAATCCTGTAGAATATTGTCCTCCAGACACAGAGTAAGATTCTATGTTGCAAGGTGAAATTTGTCTTAATGTTTCCCTCCTATAAAGGTCAAATTCAGTCTTATCCAGACCCAGAGGAAACTCCTTGGGCCACTCAATGCATATGTAGTGAGAGAACTGACTCTGTTCCTATTGAGCCCCAGCTCTGCTCTGTGAGGTCTTTTGTATTTGGACTTGGGAACTGATGTCCACAGGACCCTCCTTAACATGTTCCCAAGGCTGAACCCTCTTTAGTTCTGCTCACTCTGCTTCCACATCCAGGGACTCCCCTCCTGCCCTGTGTCAGATCCCTAGAAATGAATTATCAAGCTACTATGAAAGTCAATGGAGCTTCTCCATCAGCTCTTTGGCAGGGGTAGAGTTGCATGAACATGTATGGAAACTCTCAGTTACAGAAAAATGGTCACTGAAGAATCAGATGCAGGTCTGGGGAGGTGACTAATTGACAGAACACATGCTTGTATGCTGAATTCCTGAGTCTGCATATTGGCATCCTCTAACAAGGATGGCAAGAACATTCATGAGGGTCCCTATGTTTCATGCACTATCTTCCATGGTTCTGTGGCCCTCATGGCTCTTTGGAGAGTGGAACTTATCTTTTTTTTTTTTAAGATTTTATTTATTATGTTTCAATGAGAAACATAGAAGGAGAGAGAAAGAACCAGGCAGGAGAGAGAATGAACTCAGGACATCTTGCTTGAGAGTTCAGTGCTTTATCCACTGAGCCATCTCCCGGACTACGGAACTTATCTTTTTTAAAGCTGAAAAAACTGAGGATGATAAAGTTTAGGTGGACTTTGCGTGATCATGGAGATGTTAGATGATAAGGCCAGTTGTGTCCCAGGAGTGCCTCATTTCTAATTTGAGTTTTTGCATGATGATAGAGAGAGAGAGACAGAGACACAGAGAGACAGAGAGACAGAGAATCTAGGAGACTGTATAGACATGGGCAGACATACTGAGAAACTAATAGGAAATTGGAATTGGGAGACCAAACTCTAAGAGGAAACAGATGAGAGGACAGAAATGAGGGGAAGGAGGTGACAGGACAGTGGGAACACCCAGGTCCTGTGGACAGAGGCAGGATGGAGATGCCAGACACCACCTGTCACAGGGCTCATGTGGAGGCAGGAGGCATGCCCAGGCCCAGTCACAAACAGGCAGAGTCTCAGAATAAAATGGGCTGGGATCAGAATATCTGCATCCAGTCTTCCCTAAGGTGCTGAGGAACTGTGTGCTGCTTGTGCCCAGGTGAGTGTGGTGGGAAGGGAGGCAGAGCTTCCATGGGGGAGCTTAGCACAGAGCAGGCAGACAGGCTGTCCTGGTATCACTAGAAAGAGACCAACTCCAGCAGGAGGGAGCCAACAGAAGGAGGGAGGAACAGAGCAATGGGGTCTCATGTGCTGTGTCTCAGTCTGCCTTCTCTTTTCAGGACCTGGAAGCCACCCATCAGCATGTCTAGCCAGCAGAGCCAGAAGCAGTGTCAGCCCCCTCCCAAGTCTACCCCTAAGTGTCCCCCCAAGTGCCCCCCAGTGTCCTCCTGCTGCAGCTCTGGGGGTGGGGGCTGCTGTAGCTCTGGGGGTGGGGGCTGCTGTAGCTCTGGGGGTGGGGGCTGCTGCCTGAGCCACCACAGGCCCCGCAGGTCCCACCCCCACAGGCAGAGCTCTGGCTGCTGCAGCCATTCCTCACGGGGCTCCAGCTGCTGTGGAGGGGGGAGCACTCAGTCCTCTGGAGGCTGCTGCTGAAAGACACCTGGGGGCAAGAAAAGTACAAAGTGGGCCTCTATCTGCCCAGGATGTCACTTGTCATCTACTCTGCCCTTGGGGCCTGAGATGACCCAGAGGAGACACTCAGCCGTGAAGACAGCAGATACTCTTGGAGTCAAACTCAGATCCTCTCTTGAAACCCCATTCACTAGTTTGGCTCTCATCTTTGGTGTACCCTCACTTTAAAATTCAGTAATCAAAGTCCTCCACCTTGTCTTTTTGTATTAATTCTGATGCCTAGAAACACACAATAAAACAAGTGATTTACTGAGCCTTTGCCTATAAAACTCTTTGTTGTTGTTGTTGTTCTCCTTCCTTATCCTCTATTATATATGTCCTTTGAATCTGGCCTAAATTGGGGATAAACAAGAGTGAATGCAAAAATAAATAGATTGTCTCTGTGGGTTAAGCAGTGGCACACCTGGTTAAGCTCCCACATTAGCATGCAGGAGGACCAGGTTCAAGTCCCCACCCCCTGCCTGCAGTGGGGATTCTTCTTGAGCAATGAAACAGGTTTGCAGCTGTCTTTCTTCCTCTATCCCTCTAACCACCCCCCTTCTCAATTTATATCTGATAAATATAAATATATATTTTCCTTTCTATTTTTATCTAATAAAAATAGAAAGGAAAAAAAAGGCACTTCCAAGAGGTATGGCCATGGAGTACCAGGGAACAAAACATATCTCCCCAAAACAACAAATATCTACAATTATCGAACTTTACAAAACTCACCAACTACAAATGAGACATCCACAGATTCATTGCAGCCTCAGGTGGGTGCCCACATACATGGCTGGAGTGAGAAGAAGTGTATAGAGCTATGCACAAAGAATTCAGAGCTCCAGCAGAACACAATGCTATTTCCCCTCTACAGGCAGCAAATAGTCAAGTCAACACACAGTGCTGGTGGTGTGAGGGGGGGGGGGGGAACTTCTGGCCTTTTAATCCATGACCATGGGGAATTAGCCTACTGAATTACAGGCAAGGACACAGGAAAAAGAGTATTTGTTACCAAAAGAATTCTGACCTGTCACCAAAACACAAAGTCAATTTGTGGCAGCTTACAGGTTAAAGGGTAAAGTTAGTCCTCCTTCAATGAACATAGCTGCAGTCCAAGATCAAACCCCTGAGGATTGGTTTCAGATTGAAATAACACAGAGAAACCATATGCATGCACCATATGGAGCACAAACAGCTCGAGAAAAAAAAAATTTATAACCCCATCCACCAGCTCTCCACCGCAACATATTAAAAAAAAAAAAGTTAAGCCTGGAGACCACAACAGTAGCACCAACTGCTGGCCAACAACAACCAGCACAATAAGTGTGTAACCAGAAATACTGCAGAACAAACTATCAAACATGCGAAATCAGACAGATGAAAATGAAACAGAAGGATTCCAAGAAAATACAGACTTACAGGTACTATTAAAGAAAGACTACAGAAAGTTCATTATGAGGACTCTCCAAGAATCTGAATGTATGTAAAAGCATATTCAAGAGTTGAAAGCAGATCTCACTAGTGAATAAGACAACATAAAAGATCTATGAAAAAAGTTCTCTAAGAAACTGTAACACATGAAAGAAGAACTTGAACCAGAGTTCTCTAAGAAACTAGAAAACATGAATGAAGAACTTCAATTGTAGTTAACTAAGCAGTTAGGAAGCATGAAAGAAAAGAATTAAACAGAATTTCAAGGAGTGAAAGACACTTTGACTTCAGTACAAGCTGAGGTAAAAGACTTAGGAACTATACTCACCCACGCAGAAGAAAGAATATCTAATCTATAACATACAGATACTCCACTCTTTCAATTTAAAGGTGAGGAATGGTTTAGGAAGAATGAAGTGAGTTTCTATGAAATTGAAGGCTCCACCAAGAGGTCAAATATAAGAGTTATAGAAATTTCTAAGGAAGAGGACAGGGTGAAAGGAACAGAGACCATATTCAGCATAATTTTAGCTGAGATGTGTCTTCACTTAGGCAATCCTCAGAACATATTCATTCAAGAGGCAGAGTGTGAACTCAGATAGATGAATGCAAAATGACCAACACCAAGGCACATCATTGTAAAACTATCAAAACTCAATGACAGAGAAATAAAATTTCAGCCTGCTAAGGAAAGACTTTACATACAAAGGTAAAATTATCAGGTTTTCATAAGACTTCTCTTCACAAAGCCTAGAGGCAAGAGGGGAGTGGAATGACACATTCAAAGTACAAAAAGAGAGAACTACAGTCACAGATCTTGTATTCTACAAAATTATCCTTCATATATGTTGATACTGCATGCTGGCTCACAATAGGAATTTGGACATTTAGTATATAGATGACATCAGGCTGAAAGATTTATGTAAACCAAACTATATAAACTTCAGGCAGCCAGAAGTCTGGCCTCTTTCTTTTCCCCAGCTCCCATGGATACTGGCTTTCCTGAGCACTTGCTGTGCTTGCATGGTTGCTTCTGGGAATTTAACTGAGCTATCCAGTAAAGACTCTCCTCTATGGCCATAATTAATAACCTATATCTCTGCCAGTTATTGCCTATCTTGCTGTATCAAAAACATAGTGTTCAGTACCATCATGTAGTAAACTTTGATTGTTTTAAACCCTCGCCAAACAGACTTGCTCCCACATCACCCCAACCTAACAAGAATTACTGAAAAGAGTCCCACAAGAAAAAATAAAGGAAAGGAATACATATTCTAAGCAAAGTGAACTGCAGTAGATTAGAAGTAACATACAATTAAAAAGGAAAGAACAATAAAATAGGAAAGGGGGGAATTAATAGACAAAGTGATTATATCAATTGTTAATCAGGACCAACTTAAAAAAGACTTTTTTTAGGTACACTATGTTGATTATTAAACTTATGATAATCACAATACAAAGCAAGGAACATATATTTACAGATAGTACAATAGAAACTAGTGAGGAACTTATCAGAGAAATTTTTCCACACAAAATGACAGATAGAAATAAATGGGCAGGAATAAACAATTTAAAAGAAACTCAAAACAAAAATCACAATGGATGTAAGTAAACTGTATATATTAATTATCACCCTGAATGTGAATGGGCTAAATCCACCTGTCAAAAGACTCAGAATAGTTAAATGGATTAAAGAACAGGATCTACACATTATATGTATTCAGGAAAACACACATGCAAAGAAACAACAAATGAAAGCTTACTGTTAGAGGCTGGAACAAGATGTTTTAAGCTAATAATTCAGGGAGGAAAGAGGCAGGAATAGCTATTCTGTTCTCAGATAAATAGACTTTTATGTAAAAAAAAGTAGAGACAGAGAGGGACACTAAATAATGTTCATTGGATTAATCCAACAAGAAGGTAAAACCATTATAAATGTATATGTCCGAACTCAGATGCACCAATATAAAAAAATAATAATAGTATTTTTATATATTGTAATATTAATAGTATACTGGTAAATATATAGAGCCTAAACAATTATTTAAATATTAAAATATATAATGTACCTCATGCTTAATAGTCCAACACCTTATCCACTGTGTCATTTCCTGGGCTTTCAATAACTCCTTAAATTTAAAACACAAAACTAGACATAGAGCTCACTATGTAGGGTGTACACATGGCCAAACACACAGCCCACATTGGAAACATAGTGAAACAAAAAGTTAATTTCAATATAAATGAGACCAAAGTTTTTAGCATTTTCTTTGCCTCTGTTGTGCAAGCATATCTGTTATCTAGGAAATTGTTTCTCCCCAAATGTCTGTAAGTTTGTTATACACTAGCCTTTTCTGAAAATGTTTAATAGATGTTTACTATTGTTTTCCACTTGGGGAAAGAAACTGTGGATATGGTGTGAGGTACAGATATATCTTATTGCCCAATGGATAAGCAGTTGACAAAATACCATTTATCAAATTGTTCAAGCTTACCCCACTTTTCTTTTTTTCTTTTCTTTTTTTAATATTTATTTATTTTCCCTTTTGTTGTCCTTGTTTTATTTTATTGTTGTAGTTATTGTTGTTACTGATGTCATCATTGTTAGATAGGAAAGAGGTAAATTGAGAGAGGAGGGGAAGACAGAGAGGGGGAGAGAAAGTTAGACACCTGCAGACCTGCTTCACTGCCTTTGAAGCGACTCCCTTCAGGTGGGGAGCCAGGGGCTCCAACCTTCTGCCAGTCATTGCACTTGGTACCACGTGCGCTTAACCTGCTGCACTACGGCTTCACTCGCACCCTACTTTTATTAATCCTACCTCTGACACATGTCAAAAGGTGATAGGTGTGTCTGAAATTTCCTAGTTGCAATACATTGTTGTAACTAGAAATAGCCATAGTTTGAATGTCAAGTTCACATAATACAGGAACTTCCAGGGAATATATCTCAGCATGCCAGGCTTATAATTGCCACAGGCTTATACAAACAATAGTCTTAGTATTCTGCATGGCTAAAAATGATCTGTAGGTTTGCAAACCTTCATAGGTGTCAAAGGCTGCCACATTAACAGGCCACAACCAACTTGATACCTGCTTTGAGTGAGGGAGTACTGGCTTGCTAAACACTGCAGCCACAGATCTGCTGAGATTCCCTTAGGGTGCTACTTAGGAGATCTTGAAAAAAAAAAGTCTAGGAAAGACTATACCACTGTCATATGCAGATTTTCCTAGTACATTTGATCCTCTTAGATACTGTTCACTGCCTCACCACACCCCCAGCCTCACTGCCCCCAAACAAGTTGTTCTGCTGTTTTGTTAATTTAAGCTGTTTTGGAATTCTTTGGATGGATCTTATAACTAACTAATAAAAGACAAGAAACTCAGTGGTCATTGCTTCACCCCAGATAATCAATCTTCAGGCTGTCTAGGTCAGTGTTAGCCCACACCAGTCTTCTCAGAAACCCAGACTTGAATCTTTGAGTAACTTCTGTTTGTTCCTGCTTCAGAGACTTAGAGTCATTTGATACCCTTGTTATGTTCTTTGTCATGGACATACTGTCTGGGCTCTGTTCTTGGTGCTTCATGTTAAGTTACAGAGCCAGGAAAGAGGGAAATAGCACCATCACTATAAAATACACAAAATACACATTCAGGCTTGAAGCATCATAGCTCCCACTTCCAATCATAAATCAGACCTTGAGTATTACTCTGGTACCATAATAAACCAGACCTTGAGTATTATTCTGGTAAATAAAGTGAAACAAAATAAAAACAAGCTATAGAATGCATTTGATTTTATAGGCATTAACATACAATCCATGAGTTGACCCAGAGTGAAGAGAAATCTCTTTCCACTCAAGGGTAGGATCTATGTCTCCGTTAACTATGTTATACTTGAATGCTTTTCAATAGAATATTAAAATCCTACAGACCTATTTTTGAGATACTTACTTCTAGCACTTTCATATTTTTTGGCTATTGAACACTTTTATTTTTTAATTAAATTTTCTGATATTGGGGGCCGGGCAGTGGTACCACCAGGTTTAGCACAGAAATTACAAGTGCAAGGACCTGTACAGGAATCCTGGTTCAGCCCCCAGCTTCCTGGCTGCAGGGGGGTAACTTCACAAGCAGTGAAGCAGATCTGCAGGTGTCTGTCTTTATCTCTCCAACTCTGTCTTTCCCTCCTCTCTCAATTTTTTTTTCAGTTCCAACAACAACAACAAAAAGTGGCCTCAAGGAGCAGTGGATTTTTAGGGCTAGCACTGAGCCACAGCAATAAATCTAGAGAAAAAGAAAGAAAGAAAGAAAGAAAGAAAGAAAGAAAGAAAGAAAGAAAGAAAGAAATTTTGATATTTTCTTCTGTAATAGAGTAGCTATTACATGACAGGAGACATGGGCCACATGATGCCTCAGATCAGTGACCCTCAGAACCTTTGTTGTCTCCTGAGTGAGACCTGCCCCTATGAGCCAGGGAACTGATATCCTCACCACTTCCTGCTGCATATGCCTTTTGCAACAGCCTGGAAGACAAGAGTCATACCCAGCAATCCTGGGTGAGAACTCTGATACGTAATGTGGCCTTACTATGTAAGTCCACATGCTCCAGGACTGGTTATCCAGGACTGGTGCAAAGTACTCTGTGGTCCTATGCAATCAGTGTCTCCCTCCCTAGGAAAAGCATTCCCTTGATCATCACAGGAATCAGCTAAAAGGTGATTAAGACAATTGATGATCCTAAGGATGATCCCCTGTGGTGTGCAAGAAATGTAGGAGACAGTGATTTATGAGATTTCAGTATGTCATCTCATTTAATGCTATAAATTCTTCAAGTGGAGGCTATTAAAATAAGTGTTTCATAGGTAAGGCAACAGAGGCAGATAAATTGAATAAATTGCATGCATTTATTTATCAAAATCGAGCCAAAACTAGAATTCACCGTTAAGATGTCAGCTCCAGTGCCACAAACTTAACTTTTAAGTCGCTTCTCTGTGGTATAGACATTCTAAGGGCAGAACTGCTCTAGTATTTGAGCTCACAAAACATGCCCCAATACAGAAATCATGCTTGGAAAAAAAGACTTGGAGGGGACTGGGAAGTGATGCACATGTTTAAGCAGACTTAGTACGAAATGCAAGAAGTCATGTAAGGAATCCATGCTTCCCACCTGCAAGGGGTAGGCTTCAGAAGTAGTGAAGCAGGTCTGCAGGTGTATTTCTCTCTTCTAATCCTCTCTCGATTTCTTTCTGTTTTCTCCAGTAAAATGGAATAAATGCCTGCCTGAAGCAGTGGATTCATAGTGCAGGCACCAAGCCCCAGTGATAACCCTGGAAGCTAAATAAATAAGAAAAGAAATACATGGACATTCCTGTATATCCACAGATGGACTCAACCTCCAAGCTAAAGTGACTTGGACACAAGAGAGACAACATGGAAGCACGTACATCTCTTTCTTTTAATGAGATGCTCTGGAGAATTGACAGTGCAGGTAAAGAAGGGAAGTTTGAAGGCCAAGCTCAAAGACCAAAAACAGAAAGCACAGAACAGCTCAGTGTGCCAAGATGGGAGCTGATAGCAGGAATTCCTGGCATCCTCATTTCTAAGTGGTCATATCCCCATTGGATGCTGAGCTTCCTGGAGGCAGGTGGGGTGGAGCTGCAGGTCATCACTGTCATAAGATCATGTGGGTGGCAGGAGGTGAGGTTGGACCTCTCATGCTCAGGCCCTGTCTCACACACAGGGGCAGAGCCAAGGGCAGCATAAAAGGACCTGTGGCCAGAGGCTCTCCATCCTCATCCACTTCTGTCCTGAGGTGCTGAGACCTGAGCTGCTTGTAACTGGTGAGTCCTGGGAAGGGGAGCAGGGCTCCTGCAGATGGAGCTCAGTCCAGAGTGGCAGGGCAGCCCATTGTGGACATTGGGGGTAGTGAGGGACAAGAAGGTGTTGGGGCAGGGGGAGTTGGGCTAACACCATTATAAACATGGGGATATTTCCATTGCAAAACATTCTCATTACAGCTTGCTAGCCCAGGTATAATTATGAGATGATACCTGTCTACACATAATGCAACTGAAATTTTTCTAAAGGAATCACAAGTTCTTTCTTCCTCTCTCTCTCTCTCTCTCTCTCTCTCTCTCTCTCTCTTTCTTTGTATTACCACCAGGTTCTTTCTTTCTTCCTTTCTCTCTCTCTCTCTCTCTTTGTATTACTACCAGTGTTATCACATCCATCAGTCCTAGTGAACAATTTTTCATTTTTTGTTTGTTATCTGTTTCCATTTTATTTTATAGGAAAAATAAAAACTGAGATAGGTAGGGGAGATAGAGAAGGAGAGATAAAGACAGATACCTGCAGGCATGCAGCAGAGCTCTGAAATATCCCTCTTGTAGATAGGGAGCAGGTTTGAATCCTTGTACATGGTAATGTACATGGTAACCTGCAAACTCAACCTGGTGTGCCACTGTCTACGCCCTTCCAATTTCTTTCTTAATAAAAAATATTACAATTTAATCTGGCTTGTAGACTGGACATTTGCAGAACTCTTGAAATACTCAGAAAATTCTTGGAAAATGTACCAATTCAAATGCAGAATTTAATGTGCTTTTCAATATATAATATGTAAATTTGTATATTGTAAATAAATTATATTAATGAAAATTAAAATATAGTTGTGACTTTTTAGTCATCATCATCATTTTTATTACTATTACTATTATTATTATTTTACCACAGCATTGTTCAGCTCTGGCTTATGATGGTACTGCAATTTGAACCTGGGACTTCAGAGCCTCAGGAATGAAAGACACTTTGCATAAAATTTATGTTATCACCCCTATCCATTGTTAGTTTTTAAAAATATTTGATAGAGAAAGCCCAGAGCATCAGTCAGAAACCCTGTCAGATTTTGAGTCCAACTTTGTAAAATGCAAATTTCACTCTCCCTTAAAAGCACCTAGATCCAGGCTGGTTTGGATTATATGATCTTCTCTGTATCTTGCTTTGACAAAATAAGATAATCTCTGTCTATTGTTTGAAAACACCCTAGGTTCAAAAAGAATAGTTGGAAAACATTTGGCAAAATATTTTAAGTATAATTGTTTTATGGCATCATAAACAAAATTGAAAAAGAAATGATAGTTAAAGGACATTAATGAAACCTTTGCATGCTGGTCCTCAGTCTGTCTTCTCTCTTCAGGTCCTGAAGGCCACCCACCAGCATGTCCTGCCAGCAGAGCCAGAAGCAGTGCCAGCCCCCTCCCAAATGCTCCCCGAAGTGTCCCCCTAAGTGTCCTCCAGTGTCCTCCTGCTGCAGCTCTGGGGGTGGGGGCTGCTGCAGCTCTGGGGGTGGGGGCTGCTGCAGCTCTGGGGGTGGGGGCTGCTGCCTGAGCCACCACAGGCCCTGCAGGTCCCACCGCCACAGGCAGAGCTCTGGCTGCTGCAGCCATTCCTCAGGGGGCTCCAGCAGCTGTGGAGGGGGCTCCAGCAGCTGTGGAGGGGGATCCAGCTGCTGTGGAGGAGGGAGCACTCAGTCCTCTGGAGGCTGCTGCTGAAGGGCACTCTTGACAAGAATAAGGACTTAGAAACACATAAGGAAGAACTGCATCTTTCTCCACCTGTTCTGCTGCTGAGAATCTTCAATGGATGCAGATTCTGTGCTGGAGAGTCTTCACTCCTGGAATACTCTTCCCAAGTCTGGCATGGTCTGCTGCCTGAAATGGGCATTCCTGGAGACTATGGCCTCCTGAAGTGAATCAATAAAGTTTTGTGGCCCCCATAGTCTTGATTTATTTCTTTTCTGAAGGAAAAAGTGCTGGAATGTCTCCTGAGTCATTAGAATCAAAATATATACAACAGAGGTCCGCTAACTTTAGTTATCAGACATCATGTCATATACTTTATCAGACAGCACTTGTTATTTCTGGGGCTCACTGTCTGCATGCTTTCATTTTTCCTGGAATTCATTTCTCCTCTATTCTCTCCTCTCTTCTTCTCTTTTCTTCTCTTCTCTTCTTTTCTCTATAAAGGTAAGATAGTGAGAGAGGAATAGATAGAAGGAGAAACACCTGAAGCATTTCTTGCCCTTTCATAAAGCTTCCCCTATGTCCCTCCCTCTGCCAGGATGAAGGCTTTGCCTGGAGTCCCCTTGTTGACAGAGGTTTAGAGGAGTCAGTTGGCCAAGTGGACTGTGGTGGCAGAGCTTTAAATGTCACACCATAGGATCCTGTGTAGAAGGGTGGTGTGTGATGAGCGACATCCTGTGGAGGGTCAGCACATGAAGCTGTGTGGCTCATGGCAGCCCCTGCTGCCCCATTTATCCTACTAGAGATTCTTGCTTTTCTCTCATCCCTAAGAATTTTACCATGTCTCCACCTCATCAAAATTATGAATCACTTAGAACTGACCCTCATTGTATCTAGTGTTCTGTCTTCAGGGTCATTTTGCAAATGCATCTGAAATATTTCTATGGTCATATGAAGTAAACTACCAGGTATGCATACTATACTGCAGACATGTGGTTGACATCAAACATCTATAATGAACTCCTACAGCTCAGCAGAAAAGAAATAAAAACACCCAATTAAAAAGTGGGTATAAGATATGACTAGACAGTTCTCTAAAGAAGAGATACACATGGCCCACAGTGTAAAAATGTTCTAATTCACTCAACATCAGAAAAATGCTAATTCAAACAACACTGATATTCCACCTCACACCTGTGAGAATGAGCTTAATCAATAAAACAAGAGAATATATATATATATATATATATATATATATATATGTGTGTGTGTGTGTGTGTGTGTGTGTGTGTGTGTGTGTGTGTTCAAAGCTGTAAAATATGGAAGTAACCAAAATGTCCTTCAATAGATGACTAGATTAAAAAAGTTATGGAACATATAATCAACGTAGAACTAATCTACTAATCACCAAAAAAAAAAAAAAAAGATGATATTGTGTCCTTTGAGATAAAATGGATAGAATTGGGGAAAATTATGCTTAGTGAAGTAAGTAAGGGGATAAAGACAGCTACAGGATGGTATCACTCATATGTGAAATTTACAGAATTAAACATTGGGTCATATGTATATATATATATATATATATATATATATATATATATATTGGGTCATATGTATATATATATATATATATTCTCTTGTTTTATTGATTAAGCTCAAACAATGATTATGTAAATATAACACAGGTTAAGCAATAGAGCAGGGGAGAGCTGGAATAATGCCCCAAAAATGGCTTTCCATTCTTCCTCACTGAGTTTCAATCCCTCACAGGTATAACTTCCCAAAAACTTAAAGAAATTTCATTGCAGGGAGGTGGGGGGTGGGAAGTAGCACACCTGGTTAAGTGCACAGAGTACTAAGCACAAAGGCCCCTGCAACAACCCAGATTCTAGCCCCCACTCTCCACCTGCAGGGGGAAGTTTCACAAGCAGTGAAGCAGGTAGGCAGATGTCTATCTTTCTCTCTCCCTCTCTATCTGTCCCCCTCTCTCAATTTCTCTCTGTCTCATCCAATAAAATGGAAAAAAATGGCTGCCTGGAGCAGTAGATACTTTATTGCCTGCACCTAGATCCAGTGATAAGCCTGGATGGAAAAGAAGAGGAATAAGGAGGAGGAGAAGCAGCAACTTCATTTGGGAGATCTCCTTGGGCCCACTTGCCTTCATCCCCTACTGGTAGATGATTGAGACTCATGCAACATAATCTTGTGCTATACAGGCCTACCTACAGGCCATTGGAAATGTTCTTTCATAGATAAGATGGTCCATTTTTCAAGACTCCATTTTTGACTCTGGGCCTGTGAAATGTCCAGGCTTTATTCCACGAACTAAGTTCTTCTTAATTCTGTTAAAGCTGTGACATTCTTTATGACTCTTTTCTCTCAAATGTACTAGTAATAAACTTTCCTTGGATCTTATATTTCTATATCCTCATCATCAGCTAGTAAGAGCTGCATGTTTATGGGAAATGAATTTAATAATCAAATCACTGCTAATAGATCCTACTTTGATTATGATTCAGGTTTCCTTCTGATGTATCACACAGTGTACTAGCCTTTAATCTTGAGTTTCTTGCACTACTGTGCACTAGTCTTCTCATCCTGTACAATCCAGCCATTATATTTCATGACTATGGCTCATGTGGTTTCAAAGAGTGTGCTTAATGAGAATGTGGTCCTGCGAGGAATTATTTGGCTCACACAGCTACTTCTGAATCAGGAACCCAGCTTATCCCTTCCATGGATTAGGAGACTCAGCAGCTATTTCAACTTTGACTCTTCTGAAAGGAGGGTGGCACCCCAAACTACACTGCATTTGACAGAGGCCATCATAATGCAACCTCCTGAGGACTGGATTTCCATCTCAGAGGCTTGATGGCCATTTTAATAGGAAAGATGTGCATTGACAATTGAGCATAATTTGTGTGATCAAAAGATAGAAGGAAAACTGAAGACAACTGGTGAGAGATCTTTTAGACTCAATGGTTTTTACTTTGTGCTCTTTTGATAAAAATACACACAGGAGGCATTCTTAATTTGTTTGCTTTCACTAAAAGCCTCAATTTACACTGATGGTAATAAAACAATACTCTAAAATAGTATAATATAGCTGTTTACAAGTTGTTGGAAAAATATATTCAGTATGGCAAAGAATATTTTCTAAATTTAACCAGATAATTTCATAAAACATGCAAGGTAGAAAACATTATTTAAAAGCAAGGTAAAGAATAACTACAGGAAGAAAAACAAAATAGTCAGCTCAGCAATAGAATTAAAATTAATAGTAAGCAGTTATTATAATTGTATGCAAAGTAAATACTATCTGTGAGCAAATAGGCAAAGCTTACACACAAGAATAAGAGTAGAAACTGCTGACACATTTTTGAAATCTTTTATATCATGTCTGTGCAAATAGCCAAAAATGTACACACAAAATGACTATGACCTTTCAGACGTGTTGTCTAGTATATTCCTTTTAAATTTTTTATTATATTTATTTATTTATTGGATAGAGACAGCCAGAAATTGAGAGAGAAGGGTGGGATAGAGAGATGGAGAGACACCTGCAGCACTGCTTCACCACTTGTGAAGCTTTCCCCCTCTAGGTGGGATGGGGGGCTCGACCTGGGTCCTTGCACGTTGTGACACGTGCACTCAGCCAGGTGCATCAACACCCAGTCCCTCTAGTATAATCTCTTTTTTTTTTCTGCCACCAGGATTATTGCTAGGCTGCAGTATGGGCACTATGAGTTCACTGCTCCCTAAGGCCATTTTTTTTCTTTCTAATTTTTAATAGGACAGAGAAAAATGGATAGGAGAGTGAGAAAAACAGAGCGGGAGAAAAAGACACCTGCAGACCTACTTCACCGTTTGTGAAGTGACCCCCTTCAGGTCAGAACAGGGAGCTCATACTTGAGTCCTCGTACTTGGCAGTTGGTGCACTTAGCAGGATGTTCCTCTTGTCTAGCATAATCTTTTAAGGAGGATGAGAGGTTACCTTACATAATTCAATAAATATTTTAAACTCTGTCAAAAAAACAAAAAGGAGCAGAGATTTATTTATTAAAATATATTTCATGTGTTTGTTATGAGAGGGAGAAGGGAGGGCGAAACCAGAATACTGATTAGCTTCAGCATAACATGGTGCTGGGCACTGAGGTTCTGGGATCTGAGGCATGTAGACCGGTGCTGCATCAGGCTGAGCTATCTGAAGCCTTATGCATAAACATTATGCTGTCTCCCCTGCCCTGCAAAGGTCATAAACATTATGCTGTCTCCCCTGCCCCGCAAAGGTATAGCAATTCTTTATGGGATGAGTAATACCTGGATTGTTTTAAGAGAACTAAATGCTTATGACCTAAAAAGAAAAAAAAAACAAACCAACAATAGAACACACGCCTGAGTTTATAGATTATTGACATTTCTTTATATTTTATTAAAAATGCAAACAGTATGATGTTATAGCAATGTAATGGTGGTAAGTGGTAGGGTAAAGCCACAGGGTTTGAACGTGGAAGGTCTCAAGCCTGACAGATCCCCAGCACCATATGAACCAGAGTGATGCTCTGATTCTATTATTCTCCTTAAATTAATAAAAGAAAATAATCTATGTTAAAAAGTTAAAACACTTCGTCAAATAAGGACCTCATTATAAAGCAAATGAGAAAATAATCAGGGGCAGGTATAGAAGAATCATATTGACAACTAATTCTTACCTTTTTTTTTTTTTTTTACCAGAGCACTGCTGTCTTTGCATAACCACTATGCTATAAACCTACCACCCATTGACAACAATTCTATAATACTGCACTCGTGACCTCTCATGTAAAGCAGACTTACAGAACTCAAAAAAAGAAGTAAACACAAAGGAGGAAATTATATATTTAAGTAACAGACAATTCATAGAAGAAAGCAAAATGACAATTAATACATAGAAAAGATGCCCTTGTTCATTATTAAGCAGACAACATACATTGAAACCACAAAGTATACCAGTTCACAGGCATAAGACAACAACTACTTAGGTAGAACAAGTATAGAAGGAGTTATTCTTGTAGGCCTTAAGGGAAACAGAAATCAACAAGGCCAATGATAAAAAAAAAAAAAAGTCAACATTTTATTACTCTGGCAAAATAGCTCACTTGGATAGTGTGCTACTTTGACATGTGCACAACCCAGGTTTGAACCTGGTCACCACTACACTGAAGTGTTTTGTTCTCTCTCACTCTCCTGCTACCTCACTGTCTCCATTAAAAAAAAAAAAACATATATGGGCAAGGCTTTGGCACACCTGGTTAAGCACACACATTACAGTGCACAAGGACCTAGGTTCAAGGCCCTGGTCCCTACCTGAAGGGGGAAAGCTTTGCAGGGCTGCAGGTGAGTCCCTGTCTCTCACCCACTCTATCCCCTACCCCCTCCTCTACATTTCTAGCTGTGTCTATCCAATAAATAAATAAAGATAATGAATTTTTTAAATTATAAAAAAAAAAAGACTTCCAGGAGGCATGGTCACGGAATAACTGAGACCAAATCACCTCTCCTCCCAAAACAACAAATAAATACAACAGGATACCCAACTGAAGTCACAATCTACAGCTGAAAGTTCTGCAGCCTCAGGTGGGTGGTAATTTGCAGTTGGAGCGAAAAGGGTCACAGGCTCAGCGTGAAGTACAGCAAAGTCAGATCAGAGCTCTGGGCGGCGCAGGAGCTGAGCTGTGCCATTTTGGTGATTTCATTTTAAGCAGAACAAGCAAGTAACGTTGTTCCAGGTGCCGGAAGAAAAGAGACAGGGGCTTAAAACCTCTTTGGTCTTTGATTCAGGGAGACTTTAGCCTTCTGAATTTAAGGCAGGGACACAACATAGAACAGGAAGGACACTTGTGACCACAAGACAACGCAAAACAACCCTCCATCCCATCCCCGTTGCCTCAGATCATACAAGCAAGAGAAACCTAGAGATGACAATAGCACCACCTGCTGGCCATCAATAACCAGCACAAAAAATGTGCAAGTAGAGAAGCAGAACTAAACAGCCAACTATGCTGTATCAGCCAGACAGAAATGAAACAGAGGAAATCCATGGAATTACAGATTTAGAGAGACCAAGAGACAGACTACACAGAGCTCATTGTGAGGAATCCCCAAGAATTTAAGCAAATATTAAAAGAGCATGTTACTATGGAATTAAAACACACGAGAGGAACTTATAACAGAGTTAAGGAAGAATCTTCAAATCTCGAAAGAAGAACTTCAGTCAGAAATCCAGGGAATAACAGACACTCTAACTGCAATCCATGACCAGGTAGAAAGCTTAGGCAGTGGATCCACACATTCAGAAGAAATAATCTCCAATCTAGAAGATATGGCCAGCCCACTCTTTCTCAAAGATGAAGGAGAGAAATGGTTCAGAAAGACTGAAGAAACTCTCAGTGAAATTTCTGACTCCATCAAAAGATCAAATATAAGAGTGATGGTGTATCTGAAGAGGAGGACAAGGAGGCTAAAAGTCCATTTTCAGAGCAATTTTAGCTGAAAACTTCCTCTTATTAGGAAACCCTCAGATCATTCTCATTCAAGAGGCAGATCACCCAGATTTATAAATACAAAAAGACTAATGCCTAGGCAAATTATTGTAAAACTATCAAAAAGTCAACGACAAGGAAAATATTGTGCTGGCTGCTAGGGAAAGGAAAGAAAGGCAGAATTATAAGAGTTTCATCAGATTTCTCTTTACAAACTCTAGAGGCAATGAGAGAGTGAAATGGCATATTGAAGTTCTAAGGGAGAGGGGATTTCATACATAAATACTGTATCTTGCAAAATTAGTCTTCAAATATGAGGGTGAAATAAAGGTTTTCTCAAATATTTATGAACTAAAGGAATTTGTCACAGTCAACCCCACCTTACAAGAACTACTGAACCAAGTTCCATAAGAAAGGAGGAAGCAAAGGAATACATATTCCAAACACCAAGTTTCAGATGCTACCATGACGTCAACCTAACTCGTTCAGACAAACCATCTCACCAATGTACCCGGGAACCCTACTTCTCCAGAGCCCTGCCCCAGTAGGGAAAGATGGGGACAGCTGGGAGTATGGATCAACCTGTCAATGCCCATGTCCATTGGAGAAGCAATTACAGAAACCAGACCTCCCACCTTCTGCATCCCATAATTACCCTGGGTCCATGCTCCCAGAGAGATAAAGAATAGGAAAGCTTCTAATAGAGGGGATGGGATATAGAACTCTGGTGGTGGGAAGTGTGTGGAATTTCACCCCAAACTTGTGTTGGTGGGAATGGTGTGGAATTATACCCGTGTTATCTCATAATTTTGCAAAGCAATAATAAATCATTAATAAAAGTAAAAAATAATAAAAATAAAATAAATTATAAAAAGAGATGAGCATCATCTAAAATTCAACAGTCACAGTTTTGGAAAGTTCACTCCAAGTGGATCTTCCACATCCCTGCAAGCAGACATGTACAAAAAAGTCCACAGCTGTAATACACATATAATAAACGACAGTGACAGCACTTTGCATGCCCATCAGGAATGCAGGATAGCAATAGCATGCTGTGCTCAGAATGTGGATACTAAGATAGTGGCTACGCAGATGACACAAAATGCACAAAAGAACATTTAAAGAAGGGAGCAAGTATAGATGAAGATGATGCCAGGATTCCAAAACTGAAACCACACACATTAGAAGATATATTAGATATTGGAGCAGGGTTGGTTGTGGAAATGAAACATGGCAGAATATGTAAAGATAGATAGCCTAGTCTGTATGTACCCATTCAATTAACCTTTGGGGGAATCATGACAGAAACTTTGGGGAGAGGAGATGAGTGACCATGAGGCAGACACCTAGAAGGGAAACAAGGTGGGGAATGATGGTAGAATTTTTTTCCACACCATCCCCATGGCTGATCAACTCTACTGGAAAATGAGCACATCTGTTCTGGCCCAGGAGAGTGAATAAGGAGGAGCTGCCAGTCACCCCTGTCACAGGAGCATGCGGATGAGGCTGGCTGCTCATGACCAGGCCCTGGCTCACACAGTGCAGACCCCAAGGCAGTATAAAATGGGCCTATGGGAAGTGCTCTGCATACACTGCTGCCTGAACTGCTGAGCCCTGAGAAGCCTGTGCCCAGGTGAGTGTCCTCAGAAGGGAGGAATCCAACAAGGGAGCTCAAGCCAAATCAGGAGGGCAATCGAAAAGGACCTTGGGACTGAAAGTCAGGGGTCACATCTGGAAGGCTTGGAAAATGGAGGGAGGGGTCTGAACCAGAGTGGGACATAGGGAGGGAAGCAAGTGATAGTATCACCAGGGTTACATGTGAACTGATGGCAGTGAAAGTGGCCTCTGAGTACAGAGACACTGAGGCACAGAGAACCCCACCATGCCAGGCTTCAGTAGGAGATAGCCTCGGAAAGCACAACCCACCTCTCCCTATAGAGGGGAGCAGATTCTGACAGGAAACCCAAGGCTCTACTGCACTGATCAATGAATCTATGTATAAAGATGTAGAAACTCCCATGTGAGTGACATTCAGTGAACCTAGGCTCATCTGTCACCCACAGTCGGAGGAGGTAAGGGTAGACACCTGTGCTGGGGCTGAGAGAACAGACCAGGCTTCAAGTCCCAGGTCTACAGTAAGTGAGAAGTTTGTACACTATTCTCTAAGCAGGTGAGCTCACTGCCAAAAGCTTTTGCAATGTTGACATTACAGAATACAGTCTGACTGGTAATGCTAGCCAGAGATAGTGACTAGTGTACCTTTACTTCAGGACATAATATTCCATCAGATGAACTGCAAATGGAACACTTTTGCACTTGAAGAGCTGGTTAGACCAGGTCCACCTCTACCAGTAAGGCTGTAGGCTCTGCAAGTGTTCAGTAAGAGTTTGGCCTTAGTTTAACACTTTCGGTAATGAAGTCCTACTGACCCACAAAGACAGGCCCAGGTTCCAGGGAGATGCTGCTAGAGGATGGAATATAGTCAGAGCAGAGAAAGAAGGGGAGACTGTTTCTAAGATTTAACTGAAGAACATGAAAGAGCAGGGGTCTCATGTGTTACTTCTCACTCTTGTCTTCTCTCCTCAGCTCCTGAGTACCACCCACTAGCATGTCCTGCCAGCAGAGCCAGCAGCAGTGCCAGCCCCTCCCAAGTGCACCCCCAAGTGCCCTCCCAAATGTCAGACCCTCCAAGTGCTCCCCAAAGTGTCCTCCCAAGTGTCCCCCAGTGTCCTCCTGCTGCATCTCTGGGGGTGGGGACTGCTTCCTGAGCCACCACAGGCCTCACAGATCCCATCACCATAGGCAGAGCTCTAGTGCTGTAGCCATTCCTCAGGGGGTTCCAGCTTCTGAGGGGGGGATCCAGCCGCTGTGGAAGGGGAAGCACTCAGTCCTCTGGAGGCTGCTGCTGAAAGACATCTGGAGCCAAGAAGTGTACAAAGTGGCCTCCACCTGCCCAAGACATCACCTGTTGCCTCCACTGTCCCTGGGGCTTTATATAACTCAGAAGAGACTCTGACCCTGTGAAAACATCAGTTCTTCTTGGAGTCAGGAACTCAGTTCCTCTCCTGAGCCACTGCCCACTGGTCAGGAGGCCAACTTTTTCAACCATTCTCACAGC
This sequence comes from Erinaceus europaeus, assembly GCF_950295315.1. NCBI lineage: Eukaryota > Metazoa > Chordata > Mammalia > Eulipotyphla > Erinaceidae > Erinaceus > Erinaceus europaeus. Next base: position 51,950,321 of record NC_080172.1, on the reverse strand, counting down.
TGCTACTATCATTGACTAGAGTTCTTGTGTATGAAAGTGTGGTTCTGACTAGTGATGTAAATCAATCAGTAGAACAAGGAATTCAGCTGTGCACTTGCCTGTAAAAACTTTTCTTCTAGGGACCAGGTGGTGGTGAACCTGGTAGATTGCACATGTCACACAATGCGCAAAGACCAGGGTTTGAGCACAGGTGCCTGCCTGCAGGGGGAAAGCTTTGCAAGTGGTGAAGCAATGTTACAGGTGTCTCTCTGTCTCTCTCCCTCTCCATCACCCACTTCTCTCTTGATTTCTGACTGTTTTTATCCAATAAATAAATAAAAATAATATAAAAAGTTTTAGAATAAATGGGGGTAGGGCAGTGGCATGCCAGGTTAAACACACATAGTATGAAGTGCAATGGCCCATGCAAGGATCCTGGTTCAAGCCTCAGGTTCCCCACATGCAGTGGGGGGGTTGCTTCACAAGTGGTAAAGCAGGTCTGCAGATGTCTATCCCCCCCCACTCCATCTCCCTATCTTCTCTGAATTTATCACTGTTCTATCCAACAAAACAAACAAACAAAAATGGCCTACAGGAGTGGTGGATTAATAGTGCCAGCACTGAGCCTCAGTGATAACCCTGGAAGCAGAAAAATAAAAACAGTTTTGAAATAAGTAAATAAATAAATCCTCACTTCTTCTTCTTAGGCTGCCATTGTGTTCTTTGCTCTGTTGTCTGCTGTTGGTACCTGGGGAAAGAGGGATACTCTGGCCTTAATGGAGATTGTCAAGGGTGAGTGAGAATGACATGCTTCCATCTCGCCATGCTGGTTTCACTTATGTTGTCTGGGTCCTGAGTAAGCTGTAGGTGGGGGGGAAGGTTCAGGTCCTGGAACATGATGGCAGAAGCCGACCTAGTGGGCATTGAATTTTGTTGAAAACTGGGAAATGTTACACATGTATAAACTACTGTATTTTACTGTTTATTATAAATCATTAATCCCCCAACAAAGGGTAAATAAATAAATAGATAAATAAATAAAATAAGGCAAATACCTGTTATATACTGTATTAAAGGCTCAACAGAAATGGTTTCCAACTTCATTTATAAACCATCCTAGCTGATGATTCTGCCACATTGATTAAATCAACTTCATAAAGCCAAATCTTAGAATTTTAATATATATATCTGTCTAGAAATACCTGAATTTATTCATAATAATATCCAAAGTTTTTCATGTTCTCCATAAATGGTCTTTTGTTTTATGGCTATTTTATAAGTACTGCTGTTACTGTTACTAAAGCTGTTACTACCAGGATTCTGACAAGATGCTAAACTGCTACTACAACTACTGTAACAGAGCAGGAAAGAGAGAAGGGGGCAAGATTTGAATTTGCTTCATGTTAAGTGAACTAAGTCACAAACAGAAGGATGACTATGGAATGATCTCACTCTCAGGCAGAAGTTGAAAAACAAGATCAGAAGAGAAAACACAAGTAGAACCTGAACTGGAATTGGCGTATTGCACCAAAGTAAAAGACTCTGGGGTGGGTGGGAGAGAGAATACATGTCCAAAAAGGATGAGAGAGGGCCTAGTGGGGGTTGTATTTTTATATGAAAACTGGGTAATGTTATGCATGTACAAACTATTGTATTTACTGTCGAATGTAAGACATTAATTCCCCAATAAAGAAATAAAAAAGATAATAAAAAAGAAAAATAAATTTAAAAAAAATTGAATTTGCATCTCTCCATTTCAGGGAAGAAAATTATTAGGAGAAAGATAGTCACTAATCCAATATACAATACAAAAATGGGTATTTACATATGCCTAGGAACAGCAGAGACCTGGGATGCATATCCTGGTTGACTAACAGTGAAGCATCTGACTTGTTACCATGTAACTTGATAGGAGGTCTATCTGAGGGAATGGCAGTTCCTAGGGAAAGAAAAAATGGAAGGAAAGACAGACAGGGAGAGTGGATCTGAAAATGGCTCCCAACCTTTACAGGGTATCATTGGCTTTCTTGATTTGGTTTTAATCGGTAAGACTTTCTTATCATCAATAATGGGCTGGTCTGTAACTGATGGTGGCCAGAGTTCCAGCTACTGTGGAACGGGGAACAGTCAGTTCTCTGGGGGCTACTGCTTCTGATGTGACCCTGAGCCAGGAAGAGAAATTGGAAGATTAAACTGGACCTTGTCCATATGCGAGTTTTTGACTAATGCCATGATATTCCTTTGAGCTATCAGCAGGACAGAGAAAACACAGGCTCACAGACTTTCAAAACAAGAGCTCCAGTGGTGCAATCGGTTAGTGCGCGGTACTTATACAGACAGTCAAAACAAATTCTCACTCAGTAACTTTTTTGAGACTAATAAGGACAACTCAGAGTCATATAGTTTATTACCTATCTCTTTGACACTCAGATTCCTATAAAACGGAAAATTGTACTGGGGGAATGTGGACTGGACCATAGCTTGTTTCCCCAACATTTAAAAAGTCTGTCACCCGGAGTCAGGCAGTAGTGCAGCGGGTTAAGCGCACCTGGTGCCAAGCGCAAGGACCGGAGCAAGGACCTGCGTAAGAAATCCGGTTAGAACCCCCAGCTCCCCACTTGCAGGGGAGTCGCTTCACAGGTGGTAAAGCAGGTCTGCAGGTGTCTTTCTCTCCCCCTTCTGTCTTCCCCTCCTCTCTCCATTTCTCTCTGTCCTATCTAACAATGACGACATCAATAATAATTACAACAATAAAAAACAACAAGGGCAACAAAAGGGAAAATAAATATTAATTTTTTTAAAGTCTGTCACTTATTATATCAACAATGAGTTGAGGAGACAATATGATTTTCAGGAATTTTAAACTTTATTCAGTAAAATTGAGAACATTTACATATTAGGCTAAGAGAGAGAGGGAGAATGAGAGAGAGAGAGAGAGAGACCCTCTACTCACATCTTGATAGGAGGCCCACATAGGGAGAGAGAGAATAACAGAGAGTAGAGCTCTTAACATGGTGACCTAGGCAGAGAGAGCAGACATTCCAACAGGACTGGCTTGTTACACCCAAGCCCTACCTTCACCTTTCCAAGCCACACCGATCACCACTTCCATTTCCTGAGTGGCACCCTCCAGGTACCTCCTATCACTCAACAATACTGTTTCACAAATGAGGTAACTAAATTTAAGAACTTTCTCAGAATTGTTTCAATAAGCAGATACAAAGTATACTACTCCAATTTTTGATTTCTAGATCTAATTAGCATGTGGCTTCTTAATGATACAACTCTGTTAAGAATGAGTAAATAAAAAAAAGTCAAACTCACAGAAACAGAAAATGGTTCTCAGGGGCTAGAAAGTAGAAATATGGAGAACTTGATTTAAAATAAAAGGTATGCATTTTCAGCTAGAAGATGAGTAAATTTTGATCTAATGTGAACCATGAGGGATATGGCTAATAGTGCTATAAAGTGAATCAGAATTTGCTGAGTATAGGAATTAAATGTTCTCACCAAAAGAGACAGAGATATGTGAAGTAATGGTTATGTTAAGTAACTAGATGGGGGTGTAGGGCTTCTCACAATGTAGATGTAGACCAAATTAGCTACAGTGTACACTTTACACATCTCACAAATTAATCTGTAAAATATACCCAAATATAACTGATTTTTTTAAGGCAGGAGATGGGAAATATCCTTACAGCAAAAGACTAAGTGTGAGAGGATAATAATTTTCCTTCACTCTCACATTAATATCAAAGTCATACTTGTATCCATAAAATTATCAGTTACTATATTATTATAACGATTGATATTATGCGGAGAATACAGAAAAAGAATGAGGAAAGAAGAAGAGGAGGAAAAGGTTGTTGAAAAAAGTCAGCAGTTAGGTGGTCTTAGCTGGGATAAGTGTCCATTAGTTCTCTCTCATAGGGAAATCTGGAGCATGCATGGTACCACAGAGTAGGCCTATAGTGAGGAAAGAAGAGCTTGTATCTATGTGTCCACAACTGTACTGTATGGATTGACATGTCAATGACCACATCCAGCGGAGAAGCAATTATGGAAGCCAGACTGCCAGATCTCCCACTCTCTGCACCCCATTAAGATTTTTGATCCATACTCCCAGAAGGATAAAGAATAGGGAAGCTTCCAATGGAAGGGGTGGGATGTGAAACGTTAGTGGTGGAAATTGTATGGAATTGTACCCCTCTTATAGATAACACACATTTCCTCTTTGGGCCAAGCTGAATGAAGAAACAAAGATAAACAGTTAGCATGGTTTTTTCACATGACAATGTTAATGAAAAAAATTGAAAAACATTTTTTATATATAAAAAATATATAAAAAATGTTTCTTAGTGTTGTATTAGTCTCAAGTATACAAATTTGTGAATACCATTTGGAAAATTCTTCCTTATATAACAGTTTCTAGCAGCAAAAAAAGTAATTAATATGTTTATTTCTTTGTTTAAATCACAATTTATTGTTATTTTCTTTTAACTTTTCTTATAGATTTTATAGTGTAATGTCTGGATTTTCACATTTTTATTTATAATCATATGATAAAACACCTGAAATAGAATTTCTTGGTCAAAATGTATGTATAGTCTGTATTATCTTTACTATGCTGCCAGAGTTATCACTGAAATCTGACTGCTACATGACTCCCCCACTACTAGTTGGAAGGGTACTTTTTTATTAATTTTTTATATTTATTTATTATCCTTTTGTTGCCTTTATTTTTTATTGTTGTTTAAGTTATTATTGTTGTTATTGTTGATGTTATTAGATAGGACAGAGAGAAATGGAGCGAGGAGGGGAAGACAGAGGGGGGAGAGAAAGATAGACACCTGCAGACCTTCCTTACTGCTTGTGAAGCTACACCCCTGCAAGTGGGGAGCTGGGGTCTCAAACTGGGATCTTCATGCCTGCAGGTCCTTGCACTTCGTGCCTCCTGTGCTTAACCCACTGCATTACCGCCCAACTCCCCATTGGAACAATTTTTAAGATAGAGGGTGAGCTAAATGCACATCAACAGATGACTGGCTAAATAAGTAATAGGATAAATATTCCATGAAGTACTTACTCTGCAATCAAAAAAAGATGATATTGTGTCCTTTAGGACAAAAAGGAGGGAACTAGAGGTGATATGCTTAGTGAAATAAGAGATAAAAGACAAACTACCTGATGGTTTCACTCATACGTGGAATCTAGAGAGGTGATAGACGTGAACTTAAAACGAACAAAAACCAGAAGCAAGCGAATTGTAAGATATGTGAGAACTATAGTGGTTATCTTTGGGAAGGGGAGTATGGGATGATGTTGGTCAGGCCAATGTCCCTGACAATATACACTGACAATGCTTGACATAGAAGACTAGAAAACCAACCATTTGTTTAAGGAAAATCTTCTTGCTGAGTTAAAATCCAATCATTGACATCATGCAGTCACGTTCAGCACAATGATCTGGATGAGATTCTACCCATGCTACCACACACCACCAGGATCAAAATCAGACTGACTCAGGGCCCTGATGGTCTGGGTACCATATCACAGGTGACATGGGCCACATGATGCCTCTGATTAGTGACCTTCAGAACTAGTGTTGTCTCCTGAGTGAGACCTGTCCCTGTGAGCCAGGGAACTGATATCTCACCACTCCCTGCTGCTGCATAAGCCTTTGCAACAGCCTGGAAGACAAGAGTCATACCCAGCAATCCTGCACCAGAGCTCTGATAGGTGATGTGGCCTCACCATGTAAGTCCACGTGCTCCAGGACTGGTGCAAAGTACTCTGTGTTCCTATGCAATCAGCAGCTTCCCGCCTGGGAAAAGCATTCCTTTGATTGCCACAGGAATCAGCTAGAAGGTGATTAAGACAATGATGATCCTGAAGATGATACCCTGTGGTGTGCAAGAAATGTAGGAGACAATGATCTATGAGCTTCCAGTATGTCATCTCATTTAGTGTTATAAACTCATCAAGTGGAGGTTATTAAAATCACTGTTTCATAGGTAAGGCAACAGAGGTAGATAAATTGAATAATTTGTATTTATGAAAATAGAGCCAAAGCTAGAATTCATCCTCAAGATGTCAGTTCCAGGGCCATGGACTTAACTCGTAAGTAGCTTCTCTGTGGTGTAGACATTATAAGAGGCAGAATTGCTCCAGTATTTGAGTTCACACAACATGCTCTAATGCAGAGACCATGCTTAGAAACAGACTTGAACACACATGTACACACACAGATGGACTTAGACTCCAAGACAAAGTGACTTGGACACAAGAGAGACAACATGGAAGCACGTACATCTCTTTCTTTTAATGAGATGCTCTGGAGAATTGACAGTGCAGGTAAAGAAGGGAAGTTTGAAGGCCAAGCTCAAAGACCAAAAACAGAAAGCACAGAACAGCTCAGTGTGCCAAGATGGGAGCTGATAGCAGGAATTCCTGACATCCTCATTTCTAAGTGGTCATATCCCCATTGGATGCTGAGCTTCCTGTAGGGAGGTGGGGTGGAGCTGTAGGTCACCACTTGTCATAAGACCATGTGGGTGGCAGGAGGTGAGGCTGGACCTCTCATGCCCAGGCCCTGTCTCACACACAGGGGCAGAGCCAAGGGCAGCATAAAAGGGCCTGTGGCCAGAGGCTCTCCATCCTCATCCACTCCTGTCCTGAAGTGCTGAGAGCTGAGCTGCTAGTACCTGGTGAGTCCTGGGAAGGGGAGCAGGGCTCCCCCAGATGGATCTCAGTCCAGAGTGGCAGGGCAGCCCATTTTGGGTATGGGGATATTGGGGGGTTGTTAGGTAGAAAGAAGCTGTAGGCTTAGATATAAAGTCTAGAGATTATGTTTTACATTAACTTAATTCTATTTTTATGAGTTTCATGTGTCATATACAATATCACATGATAATGATGGGCGTCTATTCAAAAGTTATCCTGAATGTTTTTATGAGACCAAATAATTATTTCTTTATTAGCAGGGAGAATAGCAACACTAAACTGGATAGACTGGACATTTTCCAGATTCTGAGTTATGTTGAGAATGGACCCATCTAACTTTGTGAATGTCAAATTTGCCATTCTCACTATAGGGACTAAGCCTTGGTTAAAGTTTTATCATTACAGATTTTCTATATGCCTTCTTTTGTCTAAATTACCAGTCAAAGAGTATTGAAAGTATTTGATGCATTATTTTAGAGATGATATCTCTATGGCATCTGAAGCAGGTGGGGCAGGAAATTGTAGGAAGAAAAATGATGGTTAAAGACAATGAAGAATATCTGTGTGCTGTCTCTTAGTCTGCCTTCTCTCCTCAGGTCCTGAACTCCACTTACCAGCATGTCCTGCCAGCAGAGCCAGCAGCAGTGCCAGCCCCCTCCCAAGTGCACCCCCAAGTGCCCTCCCAAATGTCAGACCCCCAAGTGTCCCCCAAAGTGTCCCCCCAAGTGTGCCCCTGTGTCCTCCTGTTGCAGCTCTGGGGGTGGGGGCTGCTGTAGCTCTGGGGGTGGGGGCTGCTGCAGTTCTGGGGGTGGAAGCTGCTGCAGCTCTGGGGGTGGGGGCTGCTGCCTGAGCCACCACAGGCCGCGCAGGTCCCACCGCCACAGGCAGAGCTCTGGCTGCTGCAGCCATTCCTCAGGGGGCTCCAGCAGCTGTGGAGGGGGCTCCAGCTGCTGTGGAGGGGGCTCCAGCAGCTGTGGAGGGGGGAGCACTCAATCCTCTGGAGGCTGCTGCTGAAGGCTACTCCTAGCCAAGAAGAGCTGATTTGTGACAGCAAATGGCTCCAAGCTTTTGCACCACCTTCTGATTATTCCGGGATTCCCCTGAGTAACTATTATATTTCAGCAAGCATCAGGTTTCCAATTTGAGATCTACGTTAAGACTCTGAAACCTGAGTTCTCTTCAAAGAAAGTTTTCTGCTGACCTTTGATATCAGCTGGCAGACTCTGATAGGATTCTGAAGTCTCCTTTGACATTCTCTATCATATCCTCTTAGTGTCAGCTGATTTAAATAAAATAAAGAACCTGTGCATCATCCTGTTTTGGACTATCATTTTATTACATTTCCTCCAGTATTGTTTTTACTACTATCCATTGTCTCAATGCTTAGAAACTTTGGAAATGAAATGCCTGCTAGTCACATGGTTGAGAATGGGATGAGGGGGAGAGAAATGACTCTGCTTTGTACTCACCCTGTTCCTCAGATGAATCCTATGTGGCTTTACTAATGTTGCCACTTGATGAAGCCCCTCATAAATTCTGCATGTGGCTGAGGATCTAGGATGTCTTCAGGGTTCTACCAGGCCTACAACCAAGAAAGAAACAAAGAATCCATCCACTCTTCATCTCATTCTCCTTTCCTTTAGACAACCATTCCAACATATCTACCAATATTTTTCTTTAATTTAAAAAATGATTAGAGAACTATGCTTGACTTCTAGGGCAATGCTATGGTGACCTAATCATGGAAAATTTGCTCCCCACCCCCCCACACACACAAAAAAACAATTACTAAAAAATATTAATTCAATAAATGTATCTGATAATATCTAGAGTTTCTGGTAAAGAAAGGAAATCACTATCTGAAGGCTGGTGATTACATATGGACAACTAGATTGGAAGGGCAGGGAGAGAAAGATTCAAGCAAAAATGTTGCACTACCTTACCAATCGAACCCATGTTTGCTATTGCATCAGATCCTGTCTGTGGATTTAAAGGGCCCAAATAAAACTGCTCAGGGGCCAAGTGGCTTTAAAAAGGAACTAAAAATGTCTATTTAGAACTATAGAAGCCACATGAGAATACCCAATGAAACCATTCAGAAGCATAAGGAACTGAGCACTAACCCTTGTGGCATCGAGGAAGCCTATCAAACTCTAATGCAACCCTGCTGTCATAGGGGGCCTGGTAATAAAGGTCAGACTGCCCTGCAGCTAACACAAGTGATTTTGACTGCTGAGTTCCTACTTTTAGAAGTCTGTCTTCTATGAGAAGGAAGTCTAGGATCTCTCCCTCCACCCAGACTAGGATTCTGTTCAAGGCACAACAAGAACCATACTACTATGTCACTTCCTCAGATCTCCTCCCCTCTCAATGTAACTCACATACTACATGCAACCAACAGCAGAAACAAAAGAAGATGCGTTAAACTATTAAAATGGTTAGTTCTGCAAAACTAGGATAAGGTCCATAAAATTACTACAGCAAATCGAGAAGAGCTATCAGAGAAAGAACTTAGGAAACACAATGTCAGAAAAATTTAATAAATACAAAACTCTCAATTTGACATGGAGAAATGTGTGAATACAGTTCATAATAGGACTTCTGGAACATAATCAGCATATGGATAATATAGGATAAACCAAGTGATTTAAGAGCTAGCCTGCTGGAACTTGCTCTCATTTCCTGTGTGCTCTCCATTCCTGTGTACTCAGCTACAGCTGTCCCTGCTTTTATCCTCAAGGACCACCCTGGCTGCTTCTCTAGGGACCTATACAGATGGAGCTCAGTTCTGGTTAAATTGGTTTATAAAACTCAAGCCTTTCTGGCCACAATGACTAGCCAATATCTGCCCCTTTGCCTATGTTGCTACACCTAAATAATACTGTTGTGTACCACTATACCACAATGTAATAACCCCCCCCCCATTTGTCTTAAACCTCAAATCAAACCCACACATGAAGTCTTTTGTTTTTTAGTTACTATAGAAATGGATTGAGAAAGAAATATATAATTTCAAAGAGTCACTTGAAAGAAAAATGGAAGACTGAAAACAGAGTTGCGGTATGGTGTATGAAGGACACTTTGTATGCATTCCAATCTCAAATATTAATTCAAGGAAGTCAACTTATTCAGGTAGAAGGAAAACATCAGTAATGAAAAATAAACTGACTACACTCTTGTACTTTAAAAGAGAATAAGTAAACAGGTTTAGGAAAAATGAGACAATTCCTCAAGAGATTGAAGATTCAACACCTATTACAGAAATATCCAGGAACACAGGAGTTTATTATAAGCATCTAGTTGCAACAAATTGGATAACCTGGAAGAAATGGAAAACATTTTAGAAATATACTACAATTTAAGACTGAACCAGAATGAAGTAGAAAATCTGATAGGTTTTTTTATAATTAAGGAAACTGAAACATAATCAAAAGCTTCCTCTGAAACAAAAGCCCTGGATCAGATGACTCTGCTATTGAATTCAACTAAACTTTCAAAGAGTTAATACCCATTTTTCTCCAATTCTTCCAGGAAGCTGAAATGAGAGAAAATCTTTGCATCAAATTTCTGAAACCATTATTACTCCAATGTCAAAACCAGACCAAAAAAAATAAAAAGGAAAAAATAATAAAAAGAAAATTACAGATCAGTATCTATGTAAATATGCAAAAATCCTCAACAAAATACTAGAAAATTAAATTTAACAGCACATTAAAATAATTATACACTATGGGCCCCAGATCAAAATGATGGGGTTTATAGTTAACAATATTTATATACTTTTCCCATATTTGGGAGTTATTCTCTTTCTTCCCTGATGCAGCTTTCTAGTCCCTTTTCCAAATATGACACTGTCTCCCCAGACAATAACTTAGGTCACTTGCATGTTAAAATTCAAGCTTAGGCAAAAAAAACTAGTCATGGACCCCTTGGAATATACCTAAAATAGCTATTACCAAAACGAAGACCCCAAATCTTCATCTGCAATATTCCAGCCTTTAGGTTCATGATTAGTCAACAATTTTTTCTGCTGGACATCCCTGGGGAAATGACCTCACCATGTGTCTAGGAGCCCTGCTTCCCCAGATCCCTGCACCAGTAGAGAAAGAGAGAGACAGGCTGGGAGTATGAATCCAACTGTCAGTGCCCATGTTCAGTGGGGAGACAATTACAGAAGCCAGACCTTCCACTTTCTACACCTCATAATGACCCTGGGTCCATACTCCCAGAGGAATAAAGAATAGGGAAGCTATCAAGGAAGGGGATTGGATATGGAGTACTGGTGATGGGAATTGTGTGGATTTGTACCCATTTTATCCTATGGTCTTGTCAATACTTCCATTTTATAAATAAAAATTTAAAAGAAAAATAATTATACAACATGATCAAATGAGTATTTTAGAGATGCAAAGATGGCTTAGCATATGCAGATAATATCAGTAAAGCATACAAAAATCATACAAGTATTTCAACAGATGCAGCAAAAGCAGGCAATGGCACATCTGGTTGAGTGCAAATATTATAGTGTGTAAGGACCCAGGTTCAAGTCACTGTTCCCCATATACAGGGGGGATGCTTCACAAGAAGTGAGGCAGTACTACAGGTGTTTGTTTTTCTCTTTCCTGACCTTTCCCTTCCTTCTCAATTTCTCTCTGCTTTTTTTTTATTTTTTAATTTTTTTAATTTAAGAAAGGATTAATTAACAAAACCATAGGGTAGGAGGGGTACAATTCCACACAATTCCCACCACCCAATCTCCATATCCCACCCCCTCCCCTGATAGCTTTCCCATTCTCTATCCCTCTGGGAGCATGGACCCAGGGTCATTGTGGGTTGCAGAAGGCGGAAGGTCTGGCTTCTGTAATTGCTTCCCCACTGAACATGGACGTTGACTGGTCGGTCCATACTCCCAGTCTGCCTCTCTCTTTCCCTAGTAGGGTAGGTCTCTGGGGAAGCGGAGCTCCAGGACACATTGATGTACTGCTTCTATCCAAATTAAGTAAATAAACCAACAAATAAATAAGTAAAGTTACTGCTACATGATAATGACTATATAACAAGCTCTCAAAGCTCAGTTGTGAAAAACTAGTTTTTTCACTATGACCAGGAACAAGACAACTATCTCCAAGGTCACCACTATTGTTCTCTAGTATTGACATCATAGCCAGAACAATTAGAGAAACAAAGGAAATTGGGGATCAGGCAGTGGTGCATCAGGCTAAATGCACATGTCATTATGCATAATGACCAGGGTTCCAGCCCCTGCTCCCCCACCTGCAGGGGGAATACTTTATGAGTGTGGTGAAGCAGGTCTATAGGTATCTCTCTTTCTCTATTCCCCCTCCCACCTCTTTCATTTTCTCTTTTTCCTATCCAATAAAAATAGGAAAAAGAAAAAATGGTCACTGGGAGTGGTGGACTCATTATGCTGGCACCAAGCCCCAGTGATAATCCTAGTGGCAAAAGATAAATAAATAAATAAATAAATGGTTTAACAAAAAAGTTATCTATAATTATGAAAACTGCTAAATCTTCCAAGAGTTGGCAACAACCTAACTTCACAACAATAGATGATTAAGTGGATTACTTCTTAGGTATCCAAAAGGTAATTATTTTACTTGCAAGATCAAGAATGGACTTAAAGGCTATAATGCAAAGTACAACAGATAGATATCAAAATATGAATACCACATGATTTCACTTAAATGTGAAGGATAAAACTACTGAGAAAATAAAACAAAAACAAACTCTTAGAGTAAAAGATCAAAATAGTGATTAACTGAACACAGGAGGGGGGTGTTATGTAAATGAGGTAAGGCAAGTCACTTGAATGGCAAAGTCTGAGCACTAGATTGCTGGCAGTGAAGACAAAGTAGCATACAGGCATATTAACTTAGCATGCTGTAAACCCGACACCAACAAAAGGTCATAAACCAATGTTACTTCAACAAGAGCAGAATAAATAAAGGTACTTATAAATGGAGTGGGGAACTTGGAAAACAGTACTCCTCCTTACTCCCCAACATCCTAAGCCACATTTTTTAGGTGAAATAATTTACTTCTGTAACTTGTTATGAAATCTTTTTTTTTTTTTAAGAAAGAGTACAGTATATCCTGCTTGAAATCCTGATAAGGGTGGCTCTGTGTTTATTGACAAATTCAGTCATAGACTAGGTTTCAGGACTGAAACATGGTCAATCAGTAAGGGGGATGCATTGGATCGACCTTCCTGTGGTGCATCTCGTGAGTACCCATTCATTGGGGAAACTGACGATCCTTCCTAGCCGACTGAATCCACATGGATCCCAGTCACTTTCAAAGCCAGCAACAAGCAGCTCCTGACAGCTTTCAAGCTGTTGGTCCTGCTCTTTGAGTCCTCCAACTTAATGTTGAGGGGCTGTCCTTTGCCAAACGCGTTCTTATTGGTCAATTGGCGATTCAGCATCAGGCAGATGTTATCTGCCTACAAGAAACACATATAGCAGTTGATGAAGCTGCTCGATTCTCCATCAGTGGATTCAATTTAATATGCTATAATCTTCATCCTAAACATGGCCGAGCCATCTACGCCAAATTGTGTCTTGCGGACGTTTACCATACGGCCTCTTTGACTTTCTAAGACTCCATTACTATTGGAACTATTCAGCTCGTCAACGTATATAAGCCTCCCAGTGCCTCATGGGATAATGAGGTCCTGCCTAGCCCGAATCACCCAGCCGTTTACGTTGGAGACTTTAATAGTCATCACCAAGACTGGGGATATTCCTCCACTCGTGCTGATGGCTCTATCTTAGCCCACTGGGCTTCAGCGAATGACCTCTCCCTATTATACGATCCCAAACAGCCAGGCTATTTTCACAGTGCTAGATGGAATAAAGACTTGTCACCCGACCTGTGCTGGATTAGCACAGTCAATGGCCAAGCCTTCCCTGCTACGAGACAAGTTCTCAAGATCTTCCCGCACAGTCATCACCGCCCAGCTATCATCCACATTGGTCTCCAGCTCCCACTGATTCTGTGCTCGGAGAAACTAAGATGGAACTTTCAGAAAGCAAACTGGCATCTGTTCAGTGATCTTACCAACAAATCTATTCCTGCAATTCCAATTAACTCTATCCCCTCTGAAGATTCCTACAGGCACTTCCGCCAAGCCATCTTCAAAGCAGCTTCCCAAGCCATTCCTCGTGGGAGACATGCTAACTATACGCCTTGTCTTGATGCTGAATGCGAGCAACTACTAAAGCAGTATGATGAGTCGGGCGACCCATATGTGGCTGACCATCTCATTGCCTCCCTGGATGCAGCAGGCCAAGCCTGCTGGCAACAACTCACGGAAAGTCTGAACTTCACCCACTCAAGTAGGAAGGCCTGGAAGCTTCTTCACAGACTGGGTGCCGGTAGCCAACCCCCTCCCGTCTCCCATCCTCCCGTATCTCCAAACTCAGTGGCCAGTCACCTAACTCAAGTTGGACATGCTAAGATTGACCCAGTCTGGAAAAGAGAAATTTCCCATGAGTGGTCATCCCACTTCTGGTTATCTTGTCCATCTCCAAAAATCTCTCCCTTTACACTGTCTGAACTGGAAGACGCTTTGAAGAGGGTTAAACCTGGAACAGCTGCTGGCTATGATAACATCACCCCAGAACTCATTCTTAACCTGGGTCCTGCGGCAAAGAAGTGGCTCGCTTCATTCCTGTCCCACATCTTGGAATCTGAGTCTATGCCCAAAGTTTGGCGTTGTGCGAAGATTATAGCGGTTTTGAAACCAAAGAAAGACCCAACACTGGCCTCCAGCTATAGACCAATTTCTCTCCTCTCCATGTGTTACAAACTCCTTGAGAGGCTGCTTCTGTCACGTATTTCCCATCTTACAGAGAAATTCTTATCACCCGCCCAGGCTGGTTTCTGCCCAGGATGATCTACCTGCGAACAAGCCCTGGCCCTCTCAACTTACATTGAAAATGGATTCCAGAAGAATTTAAAGACGGGTGCTGTCTTTGTTGATCTCACAGCAGCCTATGACAAGGTCTGGCACCGTGGTCTCCTAGTCAAGATCTCAAGATGCCTGCCTCCATGGGTGGCCAACACTATATCGTTTCTTCTCCAAAACAGAAGATTCCGGGTGCATCTGGGTGACAAGTCTAGCAGATGGAGACTTGTCTCAAGTGGCCTCCCCCAGGGCTCTGTTCTGGCTCCTACGCTATTTAATATTTTCATCAATGACCTCCCAGAAACTTCTTCAAGGAAGTTCATCTACGCCAATGACATCTGCTGTGCAACTCAGGCATCCAAGTTCGACATCCTCGAGGAAACACTCACGAAAGACATGTCTCTGATATCTGATTACTGTAAAAAATGGCGACTAATCCCTAGCACTGCAAAAACGGTATCATCTCTTTTCCATCTACACCATGCCTCGGCCTTGCGTGAGCTTAATGTGCAGCTTGGCGATACGAGAATCCGGCATCAAGCCCAGCCAGTCTATCTTGGCGTTACTCTCGATCTCACTCTGTCATTTCACAAACATCTCATAAAAACTGCAGCAAAGGTGGGCGCGAGGAATAACATCATTGCAAGACTGGCCAGCTCCTCATGGGGCGCGAGCACTTCCACACTACGATCATCATCTCTGGCATTATGCTATTCCACTGCAGAATACTGTGCCCCAGTATGGTTCCGTAGCTCCTATGTCCACTTGGTCGATTCCAAATTATATTCCTCCATGAGGATAATTTCTGGAACCATCCGTTCCACCCCGGTTCCATGGCTGCCAGTTCTTAGCAACATCGCCCCGCCAGATATTCGTCGGGATGTGGCATCATCTAAGTTCATTTCCCACGTCTACGCTCGACCGGACCTGCCAATATACGCAGATATCTTCGCCCACCCTGTTCAAAGCTTGACGTCTCATCACCCAATTTGGTCCCCTATGCCTACACTGAACTTCTCTATTCCAGACTCTTGGAAACAGAGCTGGCAGTCAGCTGAGGTAAAGAACAAACACCTCATCACAGACCCTTGCAAGCGTCAACCCAGATTTGATCTAGCACGTTATGATTGGGCCCTCCTCAATCGCTATCAAACAGGCCATGGCCGGTGTGCCGCTATGTTCCATTGCTGGGGAGCCAGAGACGACCCGAACTGCCCCTGCGGCTACAGAAAGACTATGACCCACATAGTCAACGACTGCCACCTCTCCAGATTCAAAGGAGGTCTCGATACTTTACATCAGGCTCAACCTAAAGCTGTTAACTGGCTACGGAAGAAGGGCAAACGCTAGAAGAAGAAGAATCAGTAAGGATTGTCTATATATTTTGTTCCATGTGTCCATGGAGTGGAGGGCAGGAACACAAGTCCAGAGTAGTTTGGATCACACTTTACAACTGCTATAGTTAATATAGTTTCTAGAAATTCCATTGTCCTTAGTTAGTCTCCCACAATTTCAAGTCCCACTAGGAGTGGCGTAAACAACTGTTCTTTACTAAGTGCTGCTACTTCCGTGTTATTCCAGGAAGCTAGAAGTTTAGGGGAAGGAAGGAACGCAGACACTACACATGTTAACCGATCTCCTGTTTTTTTTATATATGCTGTATGTTTCTTGATGGGAAAAAAATGACACTTTTAGAAAACATACTATGAACATTCTGAATAGTGTGATCTTTTCCTCTCCTATCCCAGACTTTGTTGTTGCTTATTTGCTTAATGATCTGGAGCATCTATTTTCTGTGGCCTACTTCCTGTGAAAGGTGAAGCTTATGTTCTTATGCTTCAGAGGCTTCAGACCTAGGCATGTGCAATTAATCAGATTCACAGTAATTCAAGTGTCTACCTCTTTCCTTGTCTCTTTCTTTGATGCTGTGTCTGCCTAGCTCTCTGCCCATACCGCTATTGCTCTATTTTTTAAATATATATTCTAAGACAGATTGCTTCATAACCTAATCCAATTAAATCCTGTCATGCATGCAGGGGTAGCTTTTGAGGTCTGTTTTTGATATTTCATCTGAAGCCAGGGAAGCTCTGTTCAACCTTCACTTTCCTTGGTAATATACCTGTCTTCTGGTTTAACATGTCTTCTTAATTGCTTGAAAAAAACTATTTTGTTTTCTAAAATACTTCAGGCTTGAAATCCCCCAAATTCTCTTCTTAGAAAATCCAGGGATTTGGGCGGTAGCACAGTGAGTTAAGCACAGGTGGAGCAAAGTGCAAGGACCCATGTGAGGATCACGTTTCCGAGCCCCAGGCTCCCCACCTGCAGGGGAGTCACTTCATAGGCGGTGAAGCAGGTCTATAGGTGTCTCTCTTTCTCCCCCCCTTTCCTAACTTACCCTCCTCTCCATTTCTCTGTGTCGTATCCAAAAAAATGACATCAATAACAACAATAATAATAACCACAACAATGATAAAAACAACAAGGGCAACAAAAAGGGAAAGAATAGCCATCAGGAGCAGTGGAATTGTAGTGCAGGCACTGAGCCCCAGTGATAAACTGGAGGCAAAAAAAAGTACTTGAGGTCTCAAATATGTCTTGATTTCTACTCACTAAGCCACCTACAGGGCCTTAGATACCTGGTTGTTTTTGTTGTTGTTGTTGGTGGTGGTGGTGGTGGTGGTGCTGGTGGTTTGTTTTAATCTTTCTTTCCTCCTTTGGTCAAAATCTTCCAGTCACTATTCTGAACAGTTGCCCTTTTCTTGTGGAGTAACACCCTTGCCTTAACATAAACCCAGGGCATTGTACTGGGTGATAACTTGTGATATTCTTGGGGCCTGTCTTTTATCATAGATCCTCTGCCTCACAAAGGAACTGGAGTAAAGGTTACCACAGTCCCTGTATTCCAGGCCAGCTGTAGCACACAAGGAAGAGCCATTCCCTGCCTCAAGTGTGGGAGCTGAGTAGAAGAAAATAACTGCTCTGCCCTCTCCTGGAATTTAGTCTCTACAACAATGAGCTGGAGGTGATGATAAATGATGTTTGCTGACTTCCAAACAATACATCCTGTGGCTTGGAGTTAGGACAGGGATATTTTTAAATCTGGAGTAGGGCACCAAAGTAAAAATCTTGGGGTAAGGGTGAGGGTGGATATTTGGCTACCCAGGGTGGCAGGGGTTGGGTGGGTGGGTAGGCTGGGACACAGTCTTTTGGTGGTGGGAATGGTGTTTATGTACACATCTATTAAATTTTAGTCATAAAAATCACTAATTAATATGACAAGGGAAAAATTTATCATATGTCTAGAACTTCTTAAAACACAGACTGAGTCTTTTTAATACATAGGCTGTCTTTAATATGTTGACTCTCTCAAAAGCCTAGACCAGAGAGAACAGAAGCAACCAGTGGCACAGCTATATACAAGATGTTGGATATTATAAAGCAAATCCTAACAAAGGGACTTTTCAAAGTTACCCTAATTACCAAATAATGTGATTATAACAATATCTATCTATTATCTTCTTGAACCCTAAGACAGTAGGAATCTCATATTTCCACTATAGAGCCTATATTTCCCCAGTCCTGGAACCATAGGGTGGGACTCACTTTCCTGAATGCTTCTCTCAATTCATACTAAATAATATTGCATCCGCCAATCCCAACCTAATTAATGCAACAAATGCCACCTCAGTACGCTTCATTTCGGACTGTGTCCAGAGACTTCAGGTGTGGAATGACAACCCTTCAGCTTCATTACTCAGGTGAGACCTTTCCTTTCATAGTATTCTCTAGTTCCATTCCAGGCAGTTCACTTCCTAACAAAGTCCCAAAAGGACCAGCATAAGGTTCGAGCCCCTGGTTCTCAACCTGCAGGGGAGTTGCTTCACAGGCGGTTAAGCAGGTCTGCAGGTGTCTATCTTTCTCTCCCCCTCATTGCCTTCCCTTCCTCTCTCCATTTCTGTCTGTCATATCCAACAAGGAAGATATCAGCAACAACACCTATAATAGCTACAACAACAATAAAACAAGGGCAACAAAAGGGAAATAATAAATAATAATAATAATAAAGTATGCTAGGTCCATAAATTCTGAATATAGTTATCAAAAGTTTAGTCCCATAAGATAAACAATTAACCAGCTCTGGTAAAGGTTGTTCATGGCTGTAGAGAGGTCTAAAAATTTACCAGCTAGCAGAGTCACACGTGTTCAGTTCCCAGGAGAAGTAGCCATGGTGGATACCTGGTGCACCTCTGTTGAGATGCATCTGACTAGGAGCAGCAGCAGCATCCAAAGAGAGCAACCTGCTCAAAGTCCCTTGCTTTTATACATTCCCTTCTCTGAAGCATCTCCTCAGGGTGATGTAATTTGTATGCTAATAGTCACAATCTCCTCTTGGAGTCACAACAATTCCCCACTTCTGATTATAGATGTGGACAAGATGTACATTCTGTATGAGCATAGGAGAAATAAGAAAATCTTCAGTGATTCTAGGGTTACCTCTGCAAGCTCTGCCTTCACCCCCCAGAGTGCGGGTGAAATAACTGGATATCAGATAAGGCCCTGTTAGCCTGAAGACCTGTGGTCTAGTATCTGTGTCTAACCCAGAGATGGTCCATCACTCAGGGAAGCTCAGAACAGAGACTTACATAGGTGTCCCAAGTTCAAGTGGCTCCTGGGTGGCAATCATGGCATATGCAGAGTGTTGGAATGCTGCAATCCATGCTTCAACTGGAGTTCTTGGGAGGAGTTTGCAGATGAGAGGGGTTTAACTGCTCAGCATGGGTCCAAACAGGACCTGTGAATGATAAAATAGAACAAACATACCTTATGTCTTAAGTTAGTAATTTTATTGATTTCAATAATAAAGATTACACAAATCATGAGGCATATACTGGAGAAGCAATAGCTCTATGGAGAAAAGTAACGCTTAGAAGCTATCTGATTAGAACTATGCAGTACAAAATTTATAATATATAAAGCTCTCTGTATTCTGTTTATGACTGAGAAATAGCCCTTCCAGGGTACATATGGTATTCCACAATTACTCATCTAGCAGGGTAGTAAGGCATGTGAAATGCATGTTTAGAAGAAATAAGCCTTAATCTAGAAACATATTTAGGGTCATAGTAAAATACCTCAGCAGTAAAGGCAGAGAAAATGTTCAGAAACTTTTTTTTTTTGCTTTCTGTGCAACAGGTGGTATATATAAGATCTTTAAGAGTGTTCACAGAGATAGGAATAAATTTCAATTTAGCAAACCGAGGGATGTGTGAAACATGCTTTTTCAGAATCAACATTAAAAAAAGTATACTGAGATAAAACCCATAAAGGACGGAGTCACACCAGTCTAGGCATAAAGAAACAATGGTTCATGCTATACCAGAGAAATAGCCAATCATTTAACTGGAGCTTAGCACTTAGGTAAAATAAGGACTGGGAATTAATAGCTGGTCAGTATATGTCCTGCATAGTTAGTACCAATACTTTTAGAATGTGCTTGAACGCTAGAGAGGTTAACTAGAGCAAAGTAGCAAAATATGTGTAAAATCTATGGAGAGAGGACAGATACCAAACACTGGTGAATATAGTTTCTATTCTTTCACTTTTGGTTAAAATACACAGGTTTGTATAACAGCATACCATGATCAACAATGGCTTTAGGATAAAGTTGAGTCAACATATACATACATACCTCATATTCAAATAAATCACTCTATAGAGAGACTATAGAAGGTGAAAGACATAACTTAAAACGGTTAAGCAATCTATTAAGATTCATGCCTGTGCTAAGTGGCTATCCTAGTATCATTCAATAGTCCTCATTGCTATGCAGGCTGGAAAGCCAGGGCCCGGCTTATTGTTATCTGGCAGAGAATTATCTCCTGCATAAGTTCTGGATGGACAGTGGATTGCCCAGTGAAAGCCTCTTTTACAAAGTGGGCATTTGGTTAAGGGAGGTTTAAATATCTGTTATCTCCAGATATCTTATAATCAATCTGTTTGAGAGTCATTTTGTAATTCTTTTGTAAATAGCCCTCATTATTACATTTAAAACAAACCTTGTTTTGTATGGGCTTTACTGAGCCTGCCACATATGTGCCCTGATTAAATTCAGCCATAACATGTACTTTATGGGTTTGAGTCTGTACCTCACAGTACATGCTTTTATCATCTGAGAAATACTTAAATCTAGATCCTAAAGTGGCCCAAGACTTTCTTTAGAATCTTGGCTTGCATTTTCATAGGCTAGTCACTTAATTAAAATTCTGGCTGCTGCTTTGTTGTCTACTTGTCTACTGATAGTTTCCTATAATCTGTGCACAAATTCTCTGTAGGGTTCTGTGGCTTCCTGAATAACAGAGCTGAAAGACTCTACATTAGTGCTAGGTAACTGATCACTTATTCTGACTGCTGATTGCACAGCAAAGTGTCTGTCATTTTTTCTAATGTTCATATGTTCGCTGGGAGAAGTAATGGCACTCTCAGCCACTAGTGGACTGGATGAGATATCTCTGGGAACATGATCTGGCCAAATTTTATATTCCGTCTCAGTTCCTTCTCCTGTAGGGAGCATCAAATTTAAGGTTTCGCTCAATAGGAACTTTTCTGTTTTTATCAATGGTAGCAGAAAAAAACTGGGTCTATTGAGGGTGAAGGCAAGGATGAGGAGTTAGGAAGGGGTTGAATGAGTCAAGTGGCACAGTAGGAAGAGGTGGTAGGAGTAAGAATGGGTTAAATGATGTTGAGTCACAGGGGTAGCCTGTTGAAATGTATGTGGAAGGGGGGATGGTGACAACACAGGAAGAAGGGGTGGAGGTGGAGGCACCAGAAGGGGTGGAGGTGGAGGTTCCAGAGGCTGCATGGAGGAAACCCAGAGAGATGGGCTAAGGAAAGGATTTTTATAGATCAAAGATTGTAGTGGTAGGGTGGTGTTTGGAATAGCGAGACAGTATAGATAAGGTCCATATAAAGGCAGGTTAGCTGGTTTAGTCTCAGTAAAAAAAAAAATGTGTCAGAAACAGTTTGTGTCTGAGAAGAGGAAGGAGAAATGGAATTGGAAGTTTGAGAAGAAAGCTTTAGGGAATAGTCCTGAAAATAAGCCTGTAATTGATTTAAAATAAAAAGGCAGAGCTTATAAGTCCAAAGATGTTTTGCTGTGACTATACCAATATTTTTCAATAAGTAATCTCTAATTTGTGTCCATATCTCAATTGATATAGCTGTATTCTTGGGAAGAGGTCCAGAGACCACCTCTATTACATTTAACAACTTTCTTAATTGTCTGCCAGAACACTGAATTTTACATATCTTTAAAGTTTCTTTCAACTGTCTGAGGTGAAAACTGTCTTCTTTAGAATGCAAGATACCCAATGTGACCATTTAGAAAGGATAAGAATAAAAAATAGCTTAAAATTAATTGTTGGTCACTTACCAAGAATTAGCATGCTTGTTGGGTCCCTAATCAGCTTACAGTAAAGTCAAGTGGTAAAGAGCATAGGGATAAAAAGAAAAAAAAATTAACACTGTGGTAAATAAAAGTCAAGGGAAAACTGACTTGAACAGAAAAATAAAGGAGTAAGTAACCATAGAAACATTGTTGGTATGCTTCTAAATTCTGCTTCTAAAACCCCTTCTGTTTCATTGGTTTAATCCCCCCTGCTGAACACTGTATTCTATTTACATAACCACTGTTAACTAAGCACCGCCCTGCCTCCAGGGGATTGATTTAATCCTCACTGTTTTGTTCACTTTTTCCTTCTCCCCACCCCCTATCCTACGTACATCCTCTTTGGACCTGACACTTCCGCCTCAGGATATATAAGGACAGGATTGTGATTAGAGATAGCTTAGATTGCACTGCATTCCACATGAATAAAGACTGAACTGTGTACCACTCAGCCATGAGTCCCTGCTCCTCTCTCTCTCTCTCTCTCTCTCTCTCTCTCCTGTGAAGCTAGCCCGGCATAATGGCACCCTGAACAGGGACTGGCAAAACATGTTGGAGCAGATTAAAGTCAGAGCGACATGGAGGTGGGGTTAAAACTTTGAAACACATTTGGGCCCCTCAGCAGGGAAATCAACGTGGACCATACTTAGTAACTCAGCACGTGGGAGATATAGTTAAGCCACATACAGCAAAAAGTGGGTAGGGTGAAATTAAAGTCAAACAAATAAAATAGGGTTGGGACAAAAAATAATTGCAACAAGTTGAGGTGCCATTTGTTGTAATTTAACTTAAAAAGTGGTTTGTGGGGCTGCTGCAGCACATAAAAGGATTCATAGCAGGAGCTTGAAACTGGTTTAAACAATACAAGGTTTATTAGGGTAAAACAGGTAAAAGATAAAATAAACAAACATCATCAAGGGTTAAGATTATGCTAGGTCCATAAATTCTGAGTATAGTTATCAAAAGTTTAGTCCCATAAGATAAACAATTATCAGCTCTGGTAAAGGTTGTCCATGGCTGTAGACAGGTCTAAAAGTTTACCAACTAGCAGAGTCACAGGTGTTCAGTTCCCAGGAGAAGTAGCTATGGCAGATACCTACCTCTGCCAAATGCATCTGACCAGGAGAAGAATCAGCAGCCAAAGAGAGCAACCTGCTCAAATCCCTTGCTTTTATGCATTCCCTTCTCTGAAGCACCTCCTCAGGGTGATGTCATTTGTATGCTAATAATCCCAAACTCCTGTTGGGGGTCACAACACCCCCCTCTTTATTTTCTATTCTTTTGCAGAGCTGAGATCTTAAACACATGTGATTTCCTTGCTCCAGGCTGCTTTTTCCTCAGCATCTTCTTTATGTCAGGGATAGTATCAGGTTCTAGGAATGCAGATATGGTAAAGACAAATTCCTGCCACCCAAGAACAACTTGACAAAAATGACAGGACAAGTATTTAGGTCACCTGGATGCTGGTGATCTATAAAGAGCGTGAAAAGTATCTATGAGTTTCAGAGAATGGAGGACATAGCTGTATCCAGACAAGTGTCTAGAGGAGGAATGGGAGAAAACCATAGGTGATAGGTGGAAGGTATCTGAGAAAGGTCCTCCCCAGACTTGGGTGGTTTTGAACTTTATCCCTCCTGCCCAGTTCTACATAGAACTAACTCCGTATTGGTCTTTCTCCTTGACTCTGTTAATATGATTAGTGTGCATGCCCCTAAAATGACCAAATTGAATCCTTCAGACTCCTAGTAAGTTACTCATATGAGAATTCCTTTGACCTACATCCCAGCTGGGACAACTGAGGATTCAGTCCCAGGAATTGTGTAACATCCGGATAGATAGTCTGCTCTGTGGCTGTCCTCCAATAATGCATAGCTTGGAGGCATTGGTGTGAGGATGTATAAAAGACATCCTCCTTCCCAGCCCCACAAGGCTTCCAAGAATCCTCCAGAGATGACCTGTGCACTCCTCTTCCTGTAGAGGAAGGTGACTTCTCCATATGGGGACACTGGCTGTCCCTTATGCAGGTGCTGCTAAGATAGCCTCCACTTCTCCACTTGTCTCTTCTTGAGGTGTGATTAAATAAACCAGGTAAGAGGGAGTTGGGGCAGGGAGAAGGGAAACTAATAACCTCATTCATAAAGACTTTAAATAATCTCAGATGGGAGAAAGAGCTCAAGCTAAAGACTTGGTGAAGGAGAGAAGATATTTGCGAGCTTAGGAGTCTCAAGGCAGAATCAGAGCAAAGACATTAGTTGACCATGATTAAGCATGGTGGGCACTGGCCTGGAACAAGTAGACTTTTGACTCAACTAGGTTTCAGTTCTTTTCTCTGGTTTGAATAATTTATCAAGAGTCATTTATGTACTTGGTTGTCGGTGAGTAGGTACATTGGGAGTTCCCACCATAATTTGTTCTCCAACATATTTTGCTCTTTCAAACCCACTTTCCCAGGATAGATTGCAGCACAATTTACAAGCTGAGCTTTGTTTTGACATCTTCATATCACAGGGAAGTGAAACAGATCCTCAAGGTTACTGGGTCCCAGATCTAACTGAGTATTTTTTTCCTTCCAGCACTGAACAACTAGTCCAGTGATGTCCCAGCAGAACCAGCAATCTTGGGAAACTCCTCGTGCACCCATGTGCTCCCGTCCTCAGTGGCCAAGCCCCTGCCCAACTCCCTGCCCTGCCTCCTGTGCTCCCTGTTCCGGAGGCTGTGATTCTGCTTCCCAAAGACCTCAGGATGTGAACTGGGCGGGCACCAAAAGGATGCGCAGAAGGCAGCCTCGCTGCCTTCGGGGAGGCACCACTTACCGCATCAAGGAGGAAGAATGCTAGAGTGGTCAGCCTCAGGGAAGGCCAGGGACAGCTGGTCTCTCCTTCTCAGGCCCTTTGAGCTCATGTCTTCTCTTATTATTTGGGCTAAAAAAAAAAACAAAAAACTGACAGATCAACAGATCCCCTGGGATTAGAGAGGCAAGAACTAGACAATGAGACATAGCTACTCTATCTTCTAGCTACCTTTCCACTTAGCAATAACATAGCAGAGAGTCCTCTGGAGGAAAGACTGTTATGAACCCTGGAGCACCCAGCTCAGACACATGGCTGCTTCTGCTGGTGCACACTGCACCTTTTTCTGTCCCTCTGACACAGAAGACACTGTTTCAAAGATACTGCTGGTTTGAGACCTTTGTCTGAGTTGCCAGCATCCTCAAAACCATGGGCATGTGTGATCACATGATTCTAGCACTGGGGACACCATTACAACACACATATGTCAAGCACAAATTGTGTACCTCTTGGCATTGTGTCTACAGTGTTAAGTGAGAGATTCCTCTCTGCTGTACAAAAGCTTATTCTCCAGGGAGAGAAGTGAATCACTCTAGATGATTATAGATGAACAAACAAATGTAATTTTAGACTCAATGGAATGTTGTTTTCTGTTTCTCATTCTGTGTACAAAGTATAAAAAAAAAATCTAAGACATATAAACTCACCATGATGTGTGGGTCTAAAGTGGACTCCAGTGTCAGAAAAAATTTGAACTTGGGAGCACGCCTATAAGGAGTACAGATTTTCGAAGCAGGCAGCATTGAAGCAGGGCCTTGAAGGATAAGAAGACTTTGTTTGGGGAAGTCTGATGGTAAGGAAAGAATCTTCCAGATAGAAGAGAGCACAAGCAAATGCACACAGGTGCCAGTGGCACAATTCCAATGCAGTTGGAGTGGCTGATCTGATGATGATGTGAGGCATTCAAGATCCCAGTCCTTTGTCAAGATCCCAACCAGTTTACCAAGTTTACTGGACTGTGGTGTAAAACTCCAGATACTTTATATTTTCTCTTGATAAATTGTTTTGCTCCAAAGGGGCAAAAGGGAAAAGGGATGTGTGATGAGGGGGCCCAGAGATCCTGGTGCAAGATGGTGGAAAAGGACTTAAGTTGGAGTGACACTTATCATGAGGAAATGAATGAGAGGCTGCACCTATGTGCTAAGACCCTTATTGTAAGCCATTAACACTACGCCCCCATTAAGTGGGGGGAATAATTTTAAAAAGAAGATACTAAAGTATTTTGCCTTTGATATGGCTTTAACCCATGCTCAGGGTCTGAGGTTGGGGGAGGCCGAAGGAAGGTAGAGAGGAACAGATAAAAAAATTTAGCTGAAAAAGCCACAGAGACAGCCTAGTGGTTATGCAAAAGACTTTTATGCCTGGGACTCTGAAAGTCATGGTTCTGTCCCCAGCATTACCATAAGCTAGAGCTGAACATTGATCTGGTAAAAATTAACTAATTAATTAATTAATTAAGATCTAGCTGATTCTTATCTTATAGGGGGCACTTTTTTTTTTCTCCCAGCTCCAGGTGTCCCTAGTAAAATGTTTGATTTAAACCTTCCTAAAGTGGAAAGAATGATGTAGTGCTAATAATCTCTCTTCTCTAGTGGAACGTCAAGAAATACTAATGTTGGTAGGTAGTGAAGTAAATCTTTAGTTGTAGTACTTAAAGCTTTTTTTCTCCCCCCAAGTTCTAGGGCCTCTCAGAGAGGTGATGTCATGGTTATAGGTAACTTTTTCGCTCACATAGAGAAAGATAACAAGAGAGAAGGAGAGACCTAATGACTCTGGAGCTTCTCTGGCACTATAGTACACCCCCTCTCTCCAGCACAGAATTTTCTCCCCAAGTAGTTAAGATTATGCTGTCCTGAGTCCAAGCAGTACATCAGCCTACCCATCATCTCCAGTGCACAGGAGTCTTATTTCCAGAGCGTATCAAGTCATCTGATTTTTTCTTTGTTATATGAGTATAATTGTATGGTAATTGTGTACAATCTTAATAGTAAATATGTAATTTTCCCATTTAGCAAATAATACACTCTTGTATAAAGAATTGTTAAAGTATATAAGCATAAGATGATTAAGACCAATTTAAAATCCCTAAAAATAAACACAGCTAGTAATTTAATAGTATATTAATAGATTTTATAATGTTACAGAATAGAATCATTTCACAGTATTTTAAGACCTTATTTCTAATTTCTGTTATTGCTAATACTATTTCATGCTGATATGCAGTGTGTGTATGTAATAATAATTTGATGTGAATGTAGTATAGTATAAATATAAAACACCAGGCTCTGTGTAACTTCTTCCCTGCCTTTGTTTCCTCTCTCTTAGTGTCTAAACAACTGTAAAATAGACATTCTTACTGGTGATTATTCTTCGTAGTTCTAGAATTGTCAGACTCTTTCTCAAACTCTCCCTCTAATTAAAATGCTCCACTTAAGGAATGTGTTTTGGGGGTAGCTAGATAGTTCACTTGAAAGAGAGCTGCTCTTCCATGGGTGCGAGCCAGATTCCAACAGGCCCCAAACACACTGAGGGACACTTCCATGTCCTTCTCTTTTCCTCTCCTTCTCTACTGAAGTTGACCAAGTTAAGCAGATTGCAGATTTGTCCTGCAAAAAAAAAAAAAAAATCTGTCTGAGACTCTGAGGCCCCCAGTTTAATTCCCATCAATTCCTAGCACCACCATAAACCAGAGATGAGCAAGGTGCTTTGGTCTCTCTCTCTCTCTCTTTCTCTCTCTCTCCCTCTCTCTTTCTCTGTGTGTGTGTGGCACAAGCAATATAGCTCACCTGAGAGGTTGCTGGTCCTGCTATGCGCTGATACAGGTTCAAGTCCCCAGTATACCACACATAAGAGTACTAGGGCACTGGGGGGCACTTCAGTGCTTTAGTGTCTCTCCTTACCTCCCTGTTTGTCTCTCTCTTTCCGAAAACACAGTGAATCTCCCAGAACAATAACATGAATGAATGAATAGATAGATAAATAAATAAATAAATAAATAAATAAATAAATAAATACAGCTAAGAGGCTATCAAGGAGCATCATGAGTGAAATTAAAGGTGAGCAAAATAGCTCACCTGGGAGGGTGCCTGCTTTGCCATACACATGACCCAGACTTGAACCAGGCCATCACTGGTCTAGGTGAAAGTCTAGTGTTATGTGATGTATTCCCCACTCTCCTTCTGTCTCTCTGTCACTGTCTTATCTGAAAATGTCTGCTGAGAGCAAGGAAGGCCTTGTGAGGAAGTAAAAAGGGGATAGGAATTGGGGAGAGAAGTAGGAATGAAAGAAAATGTGATTAAGGATGACAGAGGAAAGAAATGATAGATTAGAGCTTTAATCAATATGTACCACTGAGAATGTTAATATTCCTGCAAGGAGGCAAAGAATTAAAGGCATAACCAGATAGTTTAGAATAATTATATTAACTACTGTAATTTTAGCAAGGATATATATATATATATATATACATATATATGCATCATTTTATTTTAAAACTAAATATAATTGTATGTCTGATACTTCTCATAAATAGAAAGGGATTGTGTGTTTGGGCTAGAGAAGCACAAGAATAAAGTGTAATTCAAGTGAGAGATTGCCTTTCTTAACAATGGAACTTCAATGACACTGCAGGACTAAGGAGAAAGCATAATGGTTATGCAAAACAACTCTCATTCCTGAGGCTCAGAGGTCCCACATTCAATCCCTAGCACCACCAGAAACCAGAGCTGAGCAGTGCTCTGGTTAAAACTAACTAAAGAATTATGGTATTTGTGTACTTTTCTCATATTTGGGAGTTATTCTCAGCCCTGACCCAGCTTTCTGATCCTCTTACCAACTCTGACACAGTCCTTCCAGCCCATCTGCATATTAGCTGTCAAGCTCAGGCAAACATTAGCAAAATCATGGGCCCCAAGGAATATACTTAAAATAGACTTCCTAGCTTTTTTCCAAAATGAAGACCCCCCCAATCTCATCTACTATATTCTTACCTATATTCTTACTGAGCAATTTGTTCTGCTTTATATCTTAATGCTTTTCAACCATGCAGTTGTTACCATGATACCAAACTGACTTTCCTGGGCAGATGAAGTCACCAATATGTCCCCGGATCCCACCTCTCCAGAGCCCTGCCCTACTAAGGAAAGACAGAAATGAGCTGGGAGTATGGATTGACCTGTTAATTCCCATTCTAGGAGAGACACAATTACAGAAGCCAGACCCTCCATCTACTGCATCCCATAAAGATACTTCCATACTTCCAGGGGGATAAAGAATAGGGAAACTTTCAAAGGATGGGATGGGATATGGAACTCTGATGATGGGAATCGTATGGAATCGTACCCCTCTTATCCTACAATCGTGTCAATCATTATTAAATCAATAAAAAAGAAAGAAAGAATGAAAGAGAGAAAGGAAGGAAGGAAGGAAGGAAGGAAGGAAGGAAGGAAGAAAGAAAGAAAGAAAGAAAGAAAGAAAGAAAGAAAGAAAGAAAGAAAGAAAGAATTATTTATTTGTAAAGATTAAGGTCATAGTTGACAACAGTCTTAGAACCAATACAAAGATTTTTTTTTCCAAAGAGATTTTACTCATTTGTTTAGGATGAGGAAAACAAATGATATAAAATAAGTCATAAGAAATGCTCTCTTGAAACTACTATCTCAAACCACTTTAAATGTTTTATAAAATCCTCACACAGCAAATAGGAAAAGTTTCAACATACTTTTATAATTTCTGCCGCAATAACTGCAACACTAACATACAAATCTCCTCTATGCCAATCTTAAAAGTTGAATTATTGAATTATTAATTATAAGATGTTATTCACATATATATTATTAATATACTTGTAATGAGATCATTGCCAATAAATACATTATTTTCCTTAACTTTAATTTTATATTAAGCCAATATCTGTCATGCAGCCATCAAAATCCTTACACTAAGTTACACAGGTTTGTAGTCCAATTCTTGGAATCAGCCACTTTTCTGACTGCTTTCATGAACTCTTCCTGGACTACAAAGTCATGAGCAGCTCGAATTGTAAACATGCCTACTTCAGTACAAACATATCTCAGTTCTGTTCCATTAAAACCATCAGAAAGCTTCACAATTGCTTCATAATCTATTTCACCATGCTTTGTTATGGGACCAGAATAGGTTTTCAATATATCTAATCTTGCCTGTTCAATTGGTAAATGAATATGTATTTTTCTATTTTAATTTTTTATTATTTTTATTTATTTATTGGATAGAGACAGTCAGAAATCGAGCAGAAGAGAGAGATAAGAGAGGGAAAGAGGCAGAAAGATACCTGTAACCCTGCTTTACCACTCACAAAGCTTTCCCCCTGCAGGTGGGGACGACGGGGGCTTGAACCTGAGTCCTTGTACATCGCAACATGTGTGCTCAACCAGGTGCACCACCACCTGACCCCCAATATGTATTTTTCTATCTAATCTTCCTGGACGATGTTTCTAAGCACACTGCAGGAGGTTGTTCTAAATGGTTGCTGAGACCTCCTCCAAGGCTGATTCTGTGGGGTGTCTGTGCCTCCTGAATCTTTTAATTGTCTATAAAGATCTTAAAGCAATAGGAGGCAGTGGGAATGTGAACTCAATTTCTATGAACTAGTTGTTCTTTGGGGCTACTAGAACACTTTAGAACTATAGTTCCCAAGCTTACAGAATCACTTGGGGAATGTTTAAACAATGAAAGTGATTATTTATAAACTAGGGCAAAATATATAACTGAAAGCAGTACACAAGAGTCTGTAGTGAGTACCCCCCAACACGTCATCTGCACTATTCCAGCCTTTAGGTCCATAATTGTTAAACAATTTGTTTGGCTTTGTATGTTAACTCTCTTTTCAGCCACCAGGTTCCAGAGGCCAGCAGGATGCTGATCAGACTTCCCTGGACTGACAACCCCACCAATGTGTCCTGGAGCTCCGCTTCCCTAGAGACCTATCTTACTAGGGAAAGAGAGAGGCAGACTGGGAGTATCGATAGACCAGTCAACACCCATGTTCACCGGGGAAGCAATTACAGAAGCCAGACCTTCTACCTTCTGCAACCCACAATGACCCTGGGTTCATACTCCCAGAGGGATAGAGAATGGGAAAGCTATCAGGGGAGGGGATATAGAGATCAGGTGTGGGAACTGTGTGGAGTTGTACCCCTCCTATCCTACGGTTTTGTTAATGTCTCCTTTCTTAAATAAATAATGAAATAATAAAAAAAAATAAAGTAAAACAAATAGCAATGAAAGTGATTGAAATCTAGTCCTTAGTGATTTTGTCAATAGGCCTTAGAAGGGAGCCCAAAATTTGCATTTTAGAAGTGCTTCCAACATGGCTTACAGGGTTGGTCAGTTTGGGAATCTTCAACATGTCACAGCACCGAGAGCAAGAATGAAAGGGCATTTCCCTTGCTGCTTGTGATGCCTGCTTGGTTGGCCCTATTGCTCTGGAACCTAGAGTTGGTATGACATCTGCATGCTTTTAGCTGCTCGATATTCAACTTTCTCATATGGAGTCATAGTCAACTCACAGGGTTAGGGGAGAAAGGAAAACATGTCAACTATAGTGCAGTTTTATGACACTGGGTTTTCTAGAAAATAAAACATCACTGGTTCAGCTGAAGCAGGTTATGTGGTGAGGGGTGGCTAGCATGGCTTTCACTGTGATGGCTTTTCTCTTAAGAAATATAGACTGCGTCCTGGAACTCAGCTTCCCCAGAGTCACACCCTAATAGGGAAAGAGAGAGGCAGACTGGGGGTATGGACCGACCAGTCAACGCCCATGTTCAGCGGGGAAGCAATTACAGAAGCCAGACCTTCCACCTTCTGCAACCCTCAAGGACCCTGGGTCCATGCTCCCAGAGGGATAGAGAATGGGAAAGCTACCATGGGAGGGGGTGGGTTATGGGGATTGGGTGTTGAGAATTGTGTGGAGTTGTACCCCTTCTACCTTATGCTTTTGTTCACTAATCCTTTCTTAAATAAAAAATTAAAAAAAAAAAAAAGAAATATAGACTGCAAGGCAAATGATGAAAGCAAAGAGCCTTCCTGCTAATTTTGGTGAGAGGAACCCATCAGCAATACCAAAAGTAAAGGATGATGTTGCAATGAAGTAAGAAAGTCCTGAAATTATAGTTAAGGATAGAACTGTGGAGAGAATGATGATCAAGTCTAACATAGAGTCCTGGGGAGTCAAAATGATAAGTACAAGAATGGGAGAATAGCTATTTTCATTAATATAAGAAACAACAGGTGAACTGCTTGGACCCTCATGGTGGAGTGCAACCATTATAGAAAAGTTGGGGGGCTGGATGGTGGAGCACCTGGCTGAGTGCAAATGCTACAATATGCAAGGACCCAGGTTCAACCTCTCAGTCCCCACCTGCACAGGGGAAGCTTTGCAAGCAATGAAGCAAAGCTGCAGTTATGAGATATTTCAATGCAATATTACTCTGCAGATAAAAAATAATAAAGAGGATATGTGTCTTCTGGGACAAAATGGATGGAACTGGAGTTGATTACATTTCACAAAGTAAGGAAATAAAAGAAAACATCTGGATGGTTTAAAATTTAAATACATGAAATTGCCAAAAATAAATAAACAAAAGTAGTCAAACCTACAATTTTTTTTGACAATTATGAGAACTCTAGTGGTTATCAGGGTGGGGTGGAGTGAGTGGCAAAGAACCTTCGTGGTAGGTGAGGTGTGAAACTATAACCCTGTAATTTCATAATCCTGTAAATCATTATTAATTATTAAAAATAGTTTGACCTCAAAAATTTTTAAAAGACTTTGTGAACCCTTAAGTCCACTGCAGCACTGTTCACAATAGCCAAGACATAGAAAGAGTCAAGTTTCCACTAATGGATAAGTGGGTAAAGAAGTCACAGTATACACAGGGAAATATTACTCATCCATAAAAAGGAATGAAGTTTTGCCATTTGTAATGACCTGGATGAAACATGAAGATATTATACAAAGTTATCAGCCATGTCACCTCAATGCACTTTATTTATTTTTAAGACAGGGAAGGCTCTTATTTATGTATTTATTTGTTGGATTGAGAAAGAGGTCAATTGAGAGTGGAAGTAGAGATAGAGAGGGAGAGAGACAGAGAGGCACCTAGAGCGCTGCTTCACTGCTTCACTGCTTGTGAAGTTTCCCCATTACAGTTGGGAACTGGGGGCTTGAACCCAGGTCCTTGTGTATGATAACATGTGCACTCAAGTGGGTGTTCTTCTGCCTGATCCCAATACAATTTTATTTTTAAAAGAGAGAATAGGGTACAAAATAGTGGCACACTGGTTGAGTTCACATGTTACCAAGCATAAGGATGACAGTTTAAGCCCCTGGTTCCTATCTGCAGGGAAAAATTTTTCCAAGTGGTGAAGCAGTGCTGCAGGTGTCTCTCTGTCTCTCCTTTACATCTCTTCCTTTTCTCTTGATTTCTGTCTCTACCCAGTAAATAAATAAAAGTAATTTTAAAAGAAAATGAATTTAGGGGTCGGGTGGTGGCACTCCTGGTTGAGAGCACATGTTACAATGCACAAGGACCCAGGTTTGGCCCCCCTGCTCCCCACCTGCAGGGAGAAAGCTTTGCAAG
Source organism: Erinaceus europaeus (assembly GCF_950295315.1). Taxonomy (NCBI): domain Eukaryota; kingdom Metazoa; phylum Chordata; class Mammalia; order Eulipotyphla; family Erinaceidae; genus Erinaceus; species Erinaceus europaeus. The sequence goes on along the minus strand of NC_080172.1, from coordinate 51,916,775 downwards.
TGGTGAAGCTGTGCTGCAGATGACTCTCTGCCTCTCTGCCTGTATATCACCTCCTTTCCTCTCAATTTCTCATGGCCTCTATCCAAAAAATAAATAAAGCTAATTTTAAAAAAAGAAAATAAAAAGAAAGAGAGAGATAGAGATAGAGATGAGATAGAGATAGGGGTGGGGAGAAACATAAGGGTTCTGCAAGATTCCCATGCATGAGGCTCCAAGGTCCCAGGTTCAGTCTCCAGCACTACCATAAACCAGAACTAAGCAGTGGTCTGGTTCCTTTTTTTCTTCCTTCCTTCTTTCTTTCATTCCTCTGTCTTGTGTCTCTCATATAAATAAATAAATAAATACATAAATAAATAAATAAATATTAAGAGAGAGATAAAGTTTCTACAGCATCAAAGCTTCTCCCAGTGTTATGAAGTCACACTTGAGCCTGCATCTAAAATTTGACAAAACTGTCTTTATTTGTTTTTACTTATTTCACAGAAGTGAAACAGAGAGAAGGAAGGACAGAGAGAGATTGATCCAGAGAATCACCTACTCTGGCACATGTTATGTCTCAAACTTCTTGCAAACTCATGTTTGTAAGATAAGAATACACCACCTCCCAGGTGACCATATTTCTTCTAGCCACCTTCTATAGCCAAGGAAAGTCAGTTGGCTTCTGAAGCCACTTCATAGAAGTAATGAGAATAGATTATGCCAAGTCGATGCTGTTTGCTGTTCCCTTCTCTCCTTATTAGAAGGGGCTCAGAACCATGGGGTCAGGACACTGAACATGGATCATGACTATCCCCAAAAAAGCACAAGTAAAATCAGTCCCTCAGTGTCCCAGAAGTGAATTCCTATGTTCTGAGGCTGTTTGTAACATCAGACCCCCTTGCCTTCGCACCTTTTGAGATCCCAGCCCATAGGACTTTCCAAAGGTCCTATCACTCATGGGGAAGGAAGAACCTTGTTTTGCTTTCTTTCATCACTGAACGATTAACATGATAAGAATCTCATACACACATGCATGCCAGTGCTGGTTTGGCAGGTACTCCGCCCTTCTATTAAAGGGTACACCCCAGATAGGCAGGAATTCACAACACACCTGGGTCCTGACATAGGCAGGATGGTGAGGAAGTGCTTAGGCAGGTTAGGGCAGAGCCCAGGAATGTTGTGACCAGACAAGCCACTGTCCAAGACAGACCCTCTGTTTCCTACCTAACCACTTTTTCTGGCTACACTCAGGAATAAAGAGCTCCCTGCCCAGGTCCAGCACTGACCCTCACATCAGACCTATAGCCTGGCCAGTCCCCATAGAAGGCAGTTTCTTCATTTTTTAACTTTTTAAAATTACCACTAAGGTTATCACTGGGGCTCAGTCCTAGCACTACAAATCCACCACTCCTAGCAGCCATATTTACTTTTTTTTCTTTATTTCTATTTTATTTGATAGGAAAAGGAGAATTTAAGAGGAGAGGGTGACATACAGAGGGAAAAAGATACGTACAGCCCTGCTTCACTGTTTGTGAACCCTCCTGCCCCCACCTGCAGGTGGGGAGCTGGGATTTGAACTTTGAAGACATGGTAATGTGTGTACTCAGCCAGATGTGCCATCACCTGGCCTCACAGATGGCAACTTCTTAAGTAATTAGGTCAAGACAGGGAAGCCAACTTATTCAAAAAAAAATCTTTCCAAAACACAGATATCATCACATCCCTTCTCTGTCTAAATGGTCATGACATCACCATTTTCTTTTGTTATTGTTGCTATTGCTGGGGTATCACTGCTCTGGGCAGACTTTTTTAAACAGAAAGAGACAAAGACAGAAGGAGATGGGTAAGATAGCCCTCAGCAGTGTGTTGGGAACCAAACTCAAACATAACAAAGCAAGGGAAATATCCAGGTAAGCTTCTTGACCAGATCCCTATTTTCATTTATTAAAAAAAAAAAGTTCTTGAAAGAGAAAGAGATAGCTAGATTAGATATATATAGACAAAGACAGACAGATGGATAGATAGATGATAGATAGATAGATAGATAGATAGATGATAGATAGATAGATAGATAGATAGATAGATAGATAGATAGATAGATAAGACTGGAATTTGCGGCCCCTGGGATAGAATAAGGGACCTTGTGCAGTCAAGTTTTGAGCTCTACCCACTAAGACCTCTCCTTGGAGGCTACCTCATTTTGCTTAGTCACACTTCTAAGCAGCATTACCCTGTTATCAAGTTAAATAAAATATATACCTCCTACATATACAACAGGCAGAGGTGCAATGACTTTGATTTGCAGCTGGTGATGGGGCCAATGAGAAGAAAGCCCAGATTGTTCACTGCTCAGGCTCTTCCTCCCAAGCAACCAAATAGTCAAGATTTAAGGACTAATGGCATTAAAAAATAGGACTCAAAATTTTCAGGAGTCTCCATATAAATTGGGATGATATGAAGACAAGGAAGTAAACTCCAATGTATGTTTAGCTGCCTCCCTGGCATCCAGGTGCACGAACTCTATTCTTCATTGTTTATTCCAGTTTGCAGAATAAAAATGAAATAGATCACACACACACACACACACACACACACGAGCACACACACAAGAACATACATACAGTTCAAATGTCAGTGCCCTATTTGGAATCCCATCTTCTTCCTATTCTTATGTAGAGATGTGAAAGGATGGGAGAGGTAGTGGGGAAGACGGTGGGAAGACAGAGAGCACCCCCAAGGCACTCCTGCTGCTTAGGGGAGGAGCCAGAAGAATTGGAGTTTGAAAGTCTCTGGCAGCTGGGTTCCCAGGATTATCATTTAGAAATCATGTGTAATTAATGTGCAAAGTACACAGTCCAGGAAATAAAAAATACTAATATTTTGAGCTTTTCTTTCCTTTCTGTTCATTTAGTATCTAATTTGCATTTTCTGCCACCAGGGTTACCAATGGTCTTCAGTGCCTACATAAATCCATTCCTGGAAGTTAAGAGAGAGAGAGGCTTGCAGCACTGCTCTATCTTTCTGAAGCTTCTCCCCTGCAGGTAGCTTAAACCCAAGTCTTTGCATGTGGTGATGTGTGCACTCTACCAAGTGAGTCACTATCACCTGGTACTTGAGATTCTTATCAAATATTACTGCTATGCTGTTTGCAGAAAAGGTCAAGCCCTTCCCTATCTCTTTACCCATCAGTCTAGAACCCCAGGCTCTCCCACACCCCCCTAACTCCCACTCTGTTTTGAAGTCCATCTTTTTTCACTTGTAAAATAAAATGGGAGTGTGACGAGAAACTCATAAAGCTTCTGAGATGGTGTAAATCATAGGCTTAAAGAATGGAAGTTCTGAAAATAAATTTTATTTTCTGACTCCTGGTCTTCCTCATCCCAGGCTGACTTGCTTTTTAAGATATGAAGGCAAATTGGTTGGTTGAGTGCACATGTTACAATGCACAAAGACCTGGGTTTGAGCCCCTGGTGCCCACCTGCAGAGCTTTGTGAGTGGTGAAGCAATGTTTCAGCTGTCTCTCAATCTCTGTCCCTCCCTATGTCTCCTTCCCTCTTGATTTCTGGCTGTCTCTATCCAATAAATAAAAACTATTTAAAAAGTTACAAAACAAGCTGGACACCAGAGTACTCAGATGTGCTCTGGGGGTGGGGGTCAAGCTTAAACTTAGGTGGTGCACATGGCAATGCAGAACAAGCTATTCTGCTGGTTCCTGAAAATAAATGTTAACTCCCTTTTTTTTCCTTCACATATTCACACTTGTTTGTTTGCTTCAGTGGAAAGAAATATTTCAATCCTCTGGACCAGCACTAATAACTCACTTGGACAGTATGTTTGCTTTGTTACTTGCAGGACCCAGGTTTGAGTCCAACTCCTAACATACTGAAGGAAGCTTCAGTGCTGTGGTGTCTTTCTGTCCATTTAGCTAAATCTCTGTCTTTTTGCTGGAAAAAAAAGCTGACCTGGAATGGTGAAGTCCTAGTGACACAAACAACAACAAAAATAAATATCTCAATTTATTTTTGTTAACAAAACCTGTGCATAATAAGGATCCAGCAAAAAATAAATACATAAATGACCTTACATACAGTATATATGCAAAACTTCTATAGGAAATGGGCTTTTGAGGGAGTCAAGCGGTAGCACAGTGGGTTAAGCGCACATGACACAAAGCGCAGGGACCGGCGTAAGGATCCTGGTTCGAGCCCCTGGCTCCCCACCTGCAGGGGAGTTGCTTCACAGGTGGTGAAGCAGGTCTGCAGGTGTCTGTCTTTCTCTCCCCCTCTCTATCTTCCCCTCCTCTCTCCATTTCTCTCTGTCCTATCCAACAATGATGACATCAACAATAATAATAATAACTACAACAAGGGCAACAAAAGGAAATAAATAAATTTTAAAAAAAGGAAGTGGGTTTTTATAGGGGTGCGTTTTGATTGTTGAGTCAGTAATTCATTGATGATATTGAGTCAATATAGTAGAATACTGTTCTCTAACCTTTAAACATTATCTGTAGTATTTTAGTGTAGGTCATTGCAAGTAAGGTGTTTCATTCTGTCTGTTCCTGCAGACCTGGAGTTCAACAACATTCTTTAGAGAGAAGAAACACAATTAGGCAAAAGTCACATACATGCACAATGTTCTAAGTTGGCAACAGAAAGAAATAAATTAAGGCGTCCTCTAATGAGAAAGATGAATTAAACATTCTATAAAATTTCTTCCTCATAGAATTCTTTAATACTTTACATCCTCACCTGCACACATCACTCCCAGATAAAAGATATTCTGGTAAAATAAAGAACCAAGAAAAAGAGGGCCAAGCGGTGGTACACCTAGTTTAGAGCATGCATTACAGTGAGCAAGAACCTGGGTTCAAGCCCTTGGTCCCCACCTGTATTGCAAAAGCTTCACGAGTAGTGAAGCAAGGGTACAGGTGTCTCTCTCCCTCTCTATCTCCTCCTCCTCTTTTAATTTATCTCTGTCTATAAACAATAATAAATAAATGAATAATATTTATAAAAATGGTTAAAATTAAAAAAGAAAAAAGAAATACAAACACAGTGCCTGAATTTAATATCTTAGAAGGCTGGCATTTATCAGTGCTAAAGTAGATTCAAAGATATATTAAGACCATCCTATGCAGTTTCTTTTGAATACTAGAAAAAAGCTATAGAGGGAACAGAAGGGCCCTGGATTCATAGCAAAGTCCTTGTCATTCCATCCTGGGAGCAGCCTCCCAAATTTATCTGTGCACATGCTGCTGATCCTGCCTCCTCAAATATTCTTTCTATCTCAAAGAATGAAAAGAGGGAGACCACTGCCTCACTCACAAATGGCTTACTCATTCATCAAGCAAATGTTATTTTCTCATTTTTTGCTGCCAGTTTATTGATGGGGCTCAGTGCATGCACAAGTTGACTGCTCCCAGAAAATGTCTTTATTTCTTTCAGGGAGAAAGAGAGGGAGAGAGAGAGAGAGAGAGAGAGAGAGAGAGACTGAGGCACAGCTCCATCATCAATGAAGCTTTCCTAGTGCAGGAGTTTCCATATGGAGGCCAGGAACTCAAACTTGGGTCCTCACAGATAGTTAAGTATGCACTTTACCTAATAAGCCATCTCCTGGTCTCCTGCACAAATGTTTTGAGGATTCATGTATATATAGCACTATGTGTACTGGGGACAAAGAGTGAACCAGGAGGAGTGAAAAAATAACTTATGTGAATAGTTTACTTGTTTTGTCTTGCACAGGATCGAAGAAGTTCAAGCTTGACCAGCTGCACTCTAGGAAGACTTCATCTCTTTCTCTCTCTCTTCAGATCTCAGTTTGTCCATGTATATGTATGGAGCATACCCAGTAGCCAAAAGAATCACTGCCCTTTCTATTTAACAGTTTGTTTATTTGAAAGAGATACCAGGCACCACTCATCACCACTCAGCTCTGGCATATTGTGCTGCTGTGTTCTCATGCATGAATGTCCTGTTTCTTAACATTAAGATGTCTCTCTGGTCCTATCCAGATTCCTTATATATATATATATATTTTTTTTGGGGGGGGGGTATTAATGGTTTACATTCCCCAGTAAAATATACTAGTTTGTACATGTGGAGCATTTCTCAGTTTTCCACATAACAATCTAACCCCAGCCAGGTCCTCCTCTGCCATCAAGTCCTATCCGGATCCTTAGGAAGCTACACTGTTAGCAATTCTTTCCCTACTTTGGGAACAGTTACATTCATCAGTGTTTCTCACTGGAGGCCCATGGTGTTTATATCAACATGTGTAGAGTGAAGGTGCACATGGTAGCCTTTTGATGTAACCATGTGTGAGGACCCAACCTCAAATCCCCACTTTCCTTCTGCTGGGGCTGGGGGGAGCTTCACAAGTGTTGAAGCAGTGCTGCAGGTGCCTCTCCTTTTCCTTCCCCCACCCTCACCCTCCATCAAAATCAGAAAAAGAAAAGGAAAAAGGAATGGTGATAGATGTGGTGTAGATGACTGATTCCAATCCTAAATTAATTCAGCATTTGTGGTTTTAGATTTTCAGCTGAAACATGCTTTGGAGTCTTCTAGGAACCTTAAGTTCCACTCCCTGCTGGGCCATTGTAACCTCTTTTGCAAGTAACAATTGCCTTATCTTTATTGAAATAGTTTTAGCATTTATAGAGGAGTGATCTGCTCTGGGAAGATACTCATGAAGATCTGGCTATGACCTATGCTGATAAAGGGTAGAGTAATGGAGTCACTGGAATGTGGGAAGTTTTCATCATAACCACCTGGTTGGGCTCAGCTTTCTCATCCTTTTGGCTTATTCTCACATGTGGAGACCAAGAAGTATATAAAAGGCCTCAGTTTACTGGCTCCCTTCACTTCACCTGTATGTGCCCTTTGCTCCAGGTTAAGAGAACAAGGTGAGTGTTCCTGCTGATCTGGTTGCAGTTTGGGGCTGGTTGGGCTCAGCTTTCTGGAACAAGTCATTCCAGGTTAGAGAGCATGGGTACTAAGTGACAATTTCAGGAATATTGGGCTCTTGGAAGTTGAGGTGGCTCTGAAGTACCAGTCCTGGAAGAGGGAGAGAATGAATGATAAACAGATTGGGGCCAGACTGGAGGTGGCTGGCATGCAGAAGTGCAGTCACATCATACTGAGAAGCAGAACTGAAGGCAGAGTTCATAGTATGGGAATGAAAGGGGAGACGGCAAAGACACACAGTATAAACCATGGAGCAGGTGCAGCAGGTGGTTTCCGGCATCAAAGATTAGAGGCTACAAGAAAAGCTATTTAAGACCTGACAACTACCTACTGCCCTACGATTAGACCTTTGAAATTAGGTGTCTTGAAAGAACCAGGACAGGAGGAAAAGGTGGTTCCACAATGCTATCTGTCTATATCTCTCTGTCTCTGTCTCTCTCTCTCTCTTCCTTACTCCATTTTCTGTCATTTGATAAGATAGAGGGAAATTGTGAAGGGGAGGAGAACTAGAGAAGGAGAAAGAAAGAGACACACCTGTAGCATTGCTCTAATTCTCCTGAAGCTTTCTCCTTGCAAGTAGGGACCAGGGGCTTGAACCTTAGTCCTGGTCCCTACTTGAACCTGTCCTTGTGGCTCCATATTCTAATGTATTCATTGCCTGATATTTCCCAGGAAAGTAGGGTTACTTTACTTGAAAGATGTGAGCCCCAGGCCTACAGAATCAACCAGAATTCTAGACTCCATAAAGAAATATTGATGCACATAAGACTTGTGCTCATTTGGATTTTCAAAATTTCTGTACTGCTTTCCAGAGTCAACTGAACTCTTCAGGATGTCTTGCCAGCAAAGCCAGCAGAAATGCCAGCTCCCTGCCAAATGTCTCCACAAGTGTCTCCCCAAGTGTCAGCCTCAGGCCCCTGCCCCCAGCCCTTCCCCCTGCTCACCTCTTTGCCAGCCTCCCCCTTGCCCTGCAGAGGACTCCTCCAGCTGTGTCACCACCTGCTCCTTTTCTGGATTTGGAAGCAGCTGCAACCTGATAACCCGTTTGCCAAGTGTCACCCTATGGCAGCCTCCACCTTCAGAATGCTGTGACAATGAGCCCTCTGGTTGCTTCGCCAGTGGCCATGGTGCCAGTGGCTGCAACTGATCCCAGGAGACCAGGACGTCCAACTCCAGACCAGACAAACATGAAGCCCTTTCTTATCCCCACCTTCCGCCCTTCTTCCCGCTTACTCCTGCCTCACCCGGCCCAAGTGTGTGAGTGATGTGTCCCTCCTGCTGCTGAGAATCAGAACTCCTGGCTCCTGTTCCAGATCATGAGAACCTGAATGCTAAAAGAAACCCTACTTGTAATACCTTCTCCTTTGAGCCCACCAATAAAAAAAAAAAAAAGCTCTTTCCAGGCATCATGAATGCCTTTGTCCTTGTTGATTTTCCCATCATGGTTCCTGGGAGCTCTTACTTACCTGGGTTACTATTAATCTGTTTATTACTACATCACTGCTCAGCTCTGGCTTACAGTGGTGTAGGGTGTTGAACTTGCAACCATGTAGCCTCAGTGTGAAAGAGTCTTTTGGCATAACTATTATGCTCTCTCCCTTGCCCTTAGCTGGGTTCTTAAGACAGAGTCTGAAGTAGCTCATCCAGCTGAGTGATACCCACAGAGGTGTACCCCCAGGTCTGAAGCATTTGGGGGGGGTGTGAAAAGGAAAAAGAGAAGGGAATGTTAAAAAAAAAAAACTCTTGGTCTTGGATCGACCTGTCAACACCCAAGTTCAGCAGGGAAGCAATTACAGAAGCCAGACCTTCCACCTTCTATATCCCACAATAACTTTGGGTCCATACTCCCAGAAGGTTAAAGAGTAGAAAATCTATCAGGGAAGGTATGGGATACAGAGTTCTGGTGGTGGGAATTGTGTGGAGTTGTACCCCTCTTATCCTATGGTTTTGTCAGTGTTCCCTTTTTATTAAAAAAAAAAAAAAAAAAACTCCTGGTCTTGACCAGAAACTAAACTATTAGATACTTATTAGAGAACTATTAGAATTATTAGAGAAAAATATTGGCAGAACTTGTTTGTGCAAAAATTTTAAATACATCTTCAATGAAATAAATCAAATTACAAAGAGAACTATGGCAAGTATAAATCTGTGGGACTACATCAAATTAAAAAGCTTCTGCACAGCAAAAGAAACCAATAACAAAACAAAGAGACCACTCACAGCATGGGAGAAGATCTTTACATGCCATACATCAGACAAAAGTTTAATAACCAACATATATAAAGAGTTTGCCAAACTCAACAAGGAAACAAATAACCCCATCCAAAAATGGAGAGAGGACATGGACAAAATATTCATCACAGAAAAGATCCAAGAGGCAGAGAAACACATGAAAAAATGTTCCAAGTCTTTGATTGTCAGAGAAATGCAAATAAAGACAACAATCAGATACCACTTCACTCCTGTGAGAATGTCATACATCAGAAAAGGTAACAGCAGCAAATGCTGGAGAGGCTGTGGGGTCAAAGGAACCCTCCTACACTGCTGGTGGGAATGTAAATTGGTCCAACTTCTGTTGAGTCTGAAGAAATCTCAGGAGGCTAGAAATGAACCTACCCTATGATTCTACAATTCCTCTCCTGGGGATATATCCTAAGGAACACAACACACCCATCCAAATCTATCTGTGTAGATAGGTGACTAGATAGGTGATAGGTATGAGTTGGGGAAAAAACAACCATCTCCTGGATGACTAAGGAGGACTTTCTTCTCTAAGGAGGACTTTCTTCTCTCTCTCTCTTTCTCTCTCTCTCTCATCTCTTTCCTTTACTGGTGGAGTGTGTTTATTGGTTCGAGCCATGTGTCCTTGAAGCCACTGTTGGAAGCTTGTGTAGGGTGGAGAGTGGAAGAAGGGACTTCACTGATGAAGGTGCAGACGTGTGTGTGTGTGTGTGTGTGTGTGTGTGTGTGTGTGTGTGTGTGTGTGTCGGGGGAGGGGATCTTGGTGGGAGTCCTTGTTTTGGGGGTGACTGAGACACACAGGCTGGGCAGACAGGTCACAATGAGACTGGCACTGGGTGTCATCAGAGCTGAATGGAGGAGAAGATGACATATATGGAAGCCAAGAGAATAAGCAGAGTCCTGCCTTCTCTTGCCCCCACTCTCAGCTTGTCTACCAGGAATGGGTGACTTCCTATAGGAAAAGTTTACAGTCAAGGATGAAAGATTTTAGAATGTAATATTATGGGGGTGGCAGAGGCTGACCCAGTGGAGTGCACATGTTATCATAAGTAATAACCTGGGTTTGAGGGAGTCGGGCAGTAGAGCAGTGGGTTAAGTGCACATGGTGCGAAGCACAAGGACCAGCATAAGGATCCTGGTTAGAGCCCTGGCTCCCCACCTGCAGGGGAGTTGCTTCACAAATCATTTAGTAATCAAGCATCTTGTTGTGACCCCAACAGGAGTTTGGGACTATTAGCATACAAATGATGTCAGCCTGAGGAGGCTTTAGAGAAAGGAATGTATAAAAAGCACGGACTTGGAGCAGGTTGCTCTCTTTGGCTGCTGCTTCTTCTCTTGGTCAGATGCATCTCTGCAGATGTGCTCCAGGTATCTGTGCGACTCTGCTAGCCAGTAAACTTTTAGAGCCCTCTACATCCATGAGGAACCTATACCTCAGTTGATAATTGTTTATCTTATAGGACTAAACTTGATAACTATACCCAAACTTTATGGACCTACTGTACTCTTAGCCTTTGATGATAATTGCTTATTTTGCCTTTTACCCAGTTCATCCTAATAAAACCTTTTGTTATTTAAACCTGTTCTCAGCTCCCTGCTTTGAATCCTTTTATATGCTGCAGCTCCCCAAAAACCCTTTTTAAGTTAAATTTCAACTGAATTTAATCTAAAGGTAAGACTATAGTCAATGAGATTTGGGGTCTCTGTTTTGGAAAAAGCTAGTCAGTCTATTTTCGGTATATCCCACGGGGCCCATGACTTTACTAATGGGCACAGAACTGTGGTGATGAGTGGCCTGGCAGTGGAAGATCTTGCTAAGCACTCACATTATCATGCTCAGGGTCTCTGCTGCAGTGCCCTAATCCACACCTATAAGGGGAAACTGTATGAGAGGTAAAGCCAGTCTGCAGGTATCTCTCTTTCTCTCTCTCTATTTATCCCTTCTCTCTTAATTTCTCTATGTCCTATCAAATCAAACAAAAATAAATAGATATTAAAAATAATATAAAATAGAAAGATCTTTGGTGTTGAGTGTGGTGTGGAACTATACCCTTTACTCTTATAATCTTGTAAATACTATTGATCACAAATTAAAAAATGGCTTGAAAAGATAAAAATAACTAAATCTATGTGTGATACCAGCATCCAAGTAGAGTGACAGGCCATTAATGCTCCGCCCAAATTCTGCATCACTAAATTCTAGGAGTGTCATTAGCAGAGCTGGACCAGCTGTAATCAACCTTCACAAGTAAAGAGTGGAGAAAACCCCCAAGCCCAACTTCCTTTTGTTGAGGTTGTAAAGACTGTTCACAAGGGGTATCATTTCTATTTCTCTAATTGTTCACTTGTTCCAGCACCTGTTTGTTGGTTTGTTTGTTTTTCCTCTGCAAGCCAAGCTGAGAATTAATATTTGATTCCCCCAGATACTTTTCCCTGAAAAGCCAGGCCACAGCTGTGACCTCTCATAGGCCTTAGCCTTAGAGGAATGTGTGTCTTTCTAGAGTGCCAATATTTGAGGAGCAGGGTTCAGTATCTCCCTCTCCAGAACTTGTGGTTATATAATAGTGCTCCTGTGCTTGTTTGGAACAGTTGTCTCCTTCCTGATATTGTATAAAGACTCAATTGAAAAGGTAGTTAAGGAGACAGAGAATGATTCACTAAGTGACTGCATGCTTGGATCGTGACCAGGTTTGAGCCTCAGCATCACATAGGAGGCACTCAGGTACTGTAGGAAGATCTGTACCCACCTCTCTTCCTTCCTTCCTTCCTTCCTTCCTTCCTTCCTTCCTTCCTTTCTTCCTTTCTTCCTTTCTTTCTTTCTTTCTTTCTTTCTTTTCTTTCTTTCTTTCTTTCTCTTTTCCTTTCTACCTTTCTTTATTTCTCTTTTTCTTTCTACCCTTCTTTCTTTTTTTTTTTTTTTTGCCTCCAGGGTTATTGCTTAGGCTTGGTGCCTGCACTACAAATCCACTGCTCCTGAAGCTATTTTTTTAAATTAATTGCTTTTTTGGATATGACAGAGAGAAATTGAGAGGGGAGGGGAAGACAGAGAGGAATATAGAAAGATAGACACCTGCAGACCTGCTTTACCACTTGTGAAGTGATCTCATTGCAGATAGGGAGCTCGAACCAGGATCCTTGTGTGGGTCCTCATGTTTTGAACTATGTGTTCTTAACCCAGTGCACCACTGTCTGCCAGCTCTGTCCACCCCCATCTCCCTCTCTCTCATCCAGATGAGAAAAAAAAATCTTCCCCAGTAGTAAATCCAGAGTAGGGCACCAAAATAAAATCCCTGTGGTGAGGGGGAGGGTGGACATTTGGTTTCCCGGGGTGGGGGTGGGGGAGGATGGAACACAGTCTTTTGGTGGTGGGAATGGTGTTTATGTACACTCCTATTAAACTGTAGTCATATAAACCACTATTTAATAAATATGAGAGGAGAAAAATTCATTGTATATCTCGAAATTTTTTAAACACAGACTGAGTCTTTGGAATACATAGGCTGAGTCTTTGATATCCTAACTCTTTCAAAAGTCTAGACCAGGGAGAACAGTAGCAACCAGTGGCACAGCTAGATACAAGACGCTGGGTATTATACAGCAAACCCTAACAAAGGGACTTTTCAAAGTTAACCCAATTACCAAATAATGTGATGATAACAATAACTATCCATTGTCTTCTTGAACCCTAAGACAGCAGGAACTTCACATTTCCACTATAGAGCCTATATTTCTCCCAGTCCTGGAACCTTAGGGTGGGGCCCACTTTCCTGCATTCTTCTCTCAATTCATATCAAATAATATTGCATCTGCCGATTGCAACCTAGTCAACGCAACAAGTTCCACCCCAGCATGCTTCACTTCAGACTGTGTCCAGAGACTTCAGGTGTGGAATGAAAACCCTTCAGCTTCATTACTCGGGTGAGACCTTTCCTTTCATAGTATTCTCTAATTCCATTCCAGGTGTTCCACTCCCCAGTAAAGTCCCCAAACCTAGATATAGACCAGGGCCCCTGAGATAGAGCATATGTTCACACGTGTTCATAAACCAGAGCAAAATATATACCTGAAAGCAGAAGTGCACGAGTCTGCAGGGAGTACCCCCAAACACTTCATCTGCACTATTCCAGCCTTTAGGTCCATGATTGTTAAACAATTTGTTTGGCTTTGGATGTTAATTCTCTTTTCAGCCACCAGGTTCCAGAGGCCAGCAGGATGCCTATCAGACTTTCCTGGACTGACAACCCTACCAATGTGTCCTGGAGCTCCGCTTCCCCAGAGATCCACCTTACTAGGGAAAGAGAGAGGCAGACTAGGAGTATGGATCGACCAGTCAATACCCATGTTCAGTGGGGAAGCAATTACAGAAGTCAGACCTTCCACGTTCTGCAACCCACAACTACCCTGGGTCCATACTCCCAGAGGGATAGAAAATGGGAAAGCTATCAGGGGAGGGGATGGGATATGGAGATTGGGTGGTGGGAATTGTGTGGAGTTGTACCACTCCTATCCTACGGTTTAGTTAATATCTCCTTTCTTAAATAAAAAAAAAAAATAGGAAAAGAAAAATTTTCCAAGTTTAAAATCTAAATTAAGACTGAGATTCACTGCTCTCTAGTACAAAATACAGCATCCTTACAGCCCTAGTAGAAATATTTCTTGGTTAATTAATTTACTGACTATTGAATCCAATCTTTACCTTCACTTAATCACTCCAAGACAATGATTTTATCCATTTGTCAGAGAAGAACATTTTTGTGTGCCACTGTGTGAGAGTATGTGAGAGAGAGCCAGCATGTCCATTATCAATTATTGCCACTCAGCTCCAAATACACCTTCTTAACATAACCCCAATAATGAACAATGGTGTTCTTTCAGAAAGTGTGAATGATGTTAAATTCTCTCATCCCCATAGGGGGCACTGGAGAAGCATCCTAGGAGAAAAGGATTTCCTGAAATTTCCACTGGGAGCCCTAGGCAGCTACAGGTGAAAAGATTTCTGTCAGCAACAGTCCCAGGCAAGGATCACCTGCCACAAAATGTAGACTTAGAGTAAATGCTACAACTTTTAAGATCATTCTTACCATTATATTCAACCTAGTTAAATTTGTTTGTGCTCATCAAAATAACTGAATGTCTCTTAATGGATGTGAATTAGGGTAAAAGGTATGAATGAACAAACTCTTATCTGCTTTGTGTAGTGACATGACTGTTGAAATTTTATTTGAAAAAACAGTTGCATTTGTTAAATATGAGTTTCCAAAAAATATTAGTAGAGAATCTTTGCTGGTTAATAGACTTTTTTTTTTTTGCCTCCGGGGTTATTGCTGGGTCTCAGTGCCTGCAGTACAAATCCACTGCTCCTGGAGGCTATCCTTTTCCATTTTGTTGCCCTTGTTGCTATTTTTGCCATTGGTGTTGTTGTTGTATAGGACAGAGAGAAATTGAGAGAGGAAGGGAAAGTTAAACATCTGCAGAACTGTTTCACAACTCCTAAAGCGACCCCCCACCACCACCAGCTGATGGGGAGTTGGGGGCTCGAACCAAGATCCTTATGCCGGTCCTTGATGTGCACTTAACCCGCTGCACTACTTCCAAACACCTTTCAATAGACATTTTTTAATTAGTTATTTAATAGTGATTGACAAGATTGTATGATAGAGGGATACAATTCCATATAATTCTCACCACCAGAGTTCCATATCCCATCTCCTCCATTGGAAACTTCCCTATTCTTTATCCCTCTGGGAGTATGGACCAAAGATCTCTATGGGGTGCAAAAGGTGGGAGGTCTGGCTTCTGTGATTGCTTCTCCACTGGACATGGGCATTGGCAGGCTCATCCATACCCCCAGACTGTTTCTAACTGAGCTGGTGGTGGGAGTATTTTGTTTATCAAGGGGAGGTGAAAAACTACACCACTGTGTTAGCAGCTGTACTGTAAACCATTATTCCCCCAATAAAATGTTTTTTTTTTTTGGAGGAGGGAGAGCAAGTTAGGGGGAGGTAGTAGTAGAGCAAGATCAGTCAAGCCTTTATTGGGGTGCCACATATGGACTTTTATATTTACTAACTTCTGCACACATTAATACGCTAATCTTAAGTACAATACTATGCAAAACAAAAGATAGCAATGGATAAGCCTGGATTAAACTTGAGAAATATTCCCTCTTTGTGTCATGATGTTGGACAAATTTTCAGAGTCAGTCTTCTTTGAAGACCAGAGCTGATCTAAACAAAACAGAGCAATGACCAGAGCGAAACCCTCTGCACTTCCCAGGGCCAGAGATAACTGAGAGACCTAATTATTTAAGTGTTGATACATGTAATCTCTAAAGATGGCTGCTACCACTACTTGAATTCTTTTCACTACTGCATCCTTGTGGCTGTCATGTACATGTACAAACCAGTTGCATGACATCCAAAAGGTCTCTGACCCCAGATTAGACATTCAGAAAGTGGAAACACATGGGTAGAGACAACACACACTATATTTATTACAAAGTTAAGCCCACACAGTACTATGTATGGAAGGACCTGAGCAAGGAACTGGGTTAAAGCCCCGACTCCCCACTTGCATGGGGGAAGCTCACAAGTAGTGAAGCAGTTCTGCAGGTACCTATTTTGCTCACTCTGTCTCTATCTCCTCTTCCCTCTCAATTTCTCTACCCTGTCAAATAAAAATAAAGTAAAAAAAAAAAAAGGCCACCAGGAGCAGTGGGTTTGTAGTGCTGGCACTGAGCCCCAGCAATAACCCTGGATACAGAGAGAGAGAGAGAGAGAGAGAGAGAGAGGTGAAGAGAGAGATATTATCGTATATTTGAAATTAAATTTAAAAGTATATAGATGACATTTTTCAATAAATTAGAACATCATATTCTGTTGATAATATTTTGCATTTTGCTTGACATGTTCCTATTAAGACATCTCTCTGCCCTTTGTTCTGTCTGTTATTATACTTTCCTTTTCTTTTTCAAATTTTATTTATTAGATAGAGACAGAGAGAAATTGAGTAGGGAGGAGGAGGAGAGGGATAGAGATAGACATCTACAGCCCTGCTTTACCATTTGTGAAGCTTTCCCCCTGCAGGTGGAGACTAGGTGCTTGACCCTGGGTCCTTGTACATTGTGATGTGTGTGCACTCAGCCAGGCGTGCCACCATCTGGCCCCTCTGCTTTTCATTTTCTAGAACTTCTTCTTTGTGTTTCTGTCTCCGTTCCCACATTGTACTGGGAGTTTAATGTGTTCCTCACAATGACTCTAAATAAAAGCATGGTACTTGTTTTTCATTTTACAGACCCCACATCTGAGCTTAAGCAATTAATTCAGTTTCATAGAAATTGTAAATGATAAAAGAGAGTTTTGAATCCAGGATAGCTAGACAGGAAAAGCTCAATGCATGAACCATTATCAACAATAACATTTTCTTTTAGATAGAAGTAGAAGATAGAAATCACAGTACCAAAGCATTCCCTAGTACTGTGGGTGTATGAGACACAAAACTGTGTCACACGGGGCCAGGTGGTGGCACACTCAGTTGAATTCACATGTTACTATGTGCAAGGACCCGGGTTCAAGCCCCTGGTCCTCACTTGCAGTAGTGAATCTTCATGAACTGTGAAGCAGAGCTGGAGGTATCTCTATTTATCCCTCTCTATCCTCGTTCCTCTCTTACTTTTACCATGTCCAAACAAATATAAGAAAAATAAAATCAAGCACTAAGAGCTGGGGAGACAGCATAATGATTGTGCAAGAACTTTAATTTCTGAGGCTCTGTAGTACCAGGTACAAATGCTAGCACCATCATAAGCCAGAACTAGTCTCTTTCTATGTCCTTCTCTGTATCTCTCTCTATTTCTCTCATTAATATAAGTATTAAAAATAAAGTCATTGTTTTGAAAAAGTAAAGCATTAAGATAATAAAATAAACACTTGAAAAAATTAGTTACACTTATGACAAAAGCAGGTGAATTATCCCATTGGCTTCACAATAGTTTTTGTTTGCTTGTTCTTTTGATTTTTTGCCACTTAAGATTATCAATGGGACTCAGTGCCTCCACTGTTTCTAGAGTTCATTTTTTTCTTTTCTTTCCTCTAGATTGATGGTGAGAGAATGAGAAAGACAGAGACAAAGGAAAGAAATCACAGAACTTCATTGTCACTCAGGAAGTTTCTCCCCTATAGGTGGGGACTGGTAGCTCAAACCCAGGTTTTAAATTTTTATTTTCCCTTTTTGTTGTCCTTGTTATTTTTATTGTTGTTTTAGTTATTAATGTTGCTGTTATTGATGTCATCATTGTTGGATAGGACAGAGAGAAATGGAGATAGGAGGGGAAGACAGAGGGGGGAGATAAAGATAGATACCTGCAGACCTGCTTCACAACTATCTTAGTGCTTTTCAGCCTTGCACAAGTTGCAGATGCTACCGTGAAGCCAACCTGACTTTAATGGATGGATGACCTCACCAATATGCCCTGGAACCCTACTTCCCCAGTGTTGTATGCTCTCCCCCTGCCAAGAAAATTGGTTCAGTCCTGCTAGTTTTCGCGGGCCCGCTTGTCCCCGCCCCAAGGAACCCTGAGAGAGTTCCAGAGTTCCAGAGTTAGAGAGTTCTTGGTGCCGCCATGGGGGAAGGAGGCAGCAGAGTTCTGTTTGGTGATTAGTTTGGTTTAGTTTATGAATCGTTGTTCCTGAATAAAGAAATACAGCTTCCCTGCCCAGCCGTGTGTCTTCGAGTCTCTGTTACCCGCCTGTGAAGCTAGCCCAGCCTGCTGGAGCCTCCGAATTTTAACAACACCCCAGACTCTTCCCCCACTAGGGAAAGATAGAAACAGGTTGGGAATGTGGGTTGACCTGCCAATGCTCAAGTCCAATGGAGAAGCAGTTACACAAGCCAAAACTCCTACCTTCTGTACCAATCCTGGGTCCATGCTCCCAGAGGAGTTAAAGCTTCCAGTGGAGGGGATGGGATATAGAACTCTGGTGGTGGGGAGTATGTGGCATTATACCCCTCTTATTCTATGGTCTTATTGACCATTATTAAACGAATACAAAAAAAGTTCTGTGCCCACACCTTCTCACAAAGTACTAAAGACAGTTTGTTTACTTCTTCATGCTTTGTTTGTTCATTTTTTACAACTTCATGTCTTTCTGTTCTCTAGAATATACATATGAGTAAAAAAAAAACTGGTAGTTTTCTTTCATCTTTTTACTTATCTGGTAAAGCATAATCACCTCCAGATCCATTCATTTTGCCCCCAAAGGACATATTTTTTTTTCTTTTTTAAATTTGTGATCAGTAATGGATTATAATATTGTAAGATTAAAGGGTATATAGTTCCACACCACACCCACCACCAAAGTTCTGTGTTTCCACCTGCTCACCTCTCAAAGATAACCACCACAGTTCACAGTTCACATAAAGTCTTAGGAGCACTTTATTTGCTTCTTCACTCTCTCTTTCTTTTCATTTTTTTGTAAGTTTATGTTGAACAGTTCTCTGGAGTGCATATCTGAGTGAAACTATCTGGTAGTTGTCTTTCATCTCTTATTTCACAAACCATAATCACCTCTAGTTTCATCCATTTTGTCTCAAAGGACACAATATCATTTTTTTAATTGAAGAGTAGTATTCCATGGAATATATATACCATAGCTTTTATTACCCAGTCATCTGTTAATGGGCATTTAAGCTGCTTCCATTTTGGGGCTACTATGAATAATGAAGCTATCAACATAGAGGTATATATGTCAGTTTGAATTAGGGTCTGCGTGCTCTGTGGAGAAATGCCTAAAAGTGGTATTGCTGGGTAATTCTGTTTTAGGCACTGTCCATACAGTCTTCCAAAGAGGCTGCACCAGTTTCCATTCCCACAAGCAGTATAGTAGAGTCCCTTTTTCTCCAAAAACATCAATACCTGTCACTTCCTAATTTGTTGATGTACATCATTCTCACAGGTGTGAGTGAAGTTTTAATTTATATTTCTTTAATGATAAGTGAAAAGCAGTATTTCTTCATATGTATGTGGGCCATGCGCTTCTCTTCCTTAAGAAACTGTCTATTAAATATTCTTATCCAACTTAAGGCTCTAGCTATCAAACACAAGCAAAACTACCATAGTTGTGTGCCCACAGGAACATGCCTAAAATGGACTTCCTAGCTTTTGTTCTACCCTAAAATACCTAATCTCATTTGTTCTAATCCTAATTTTTGCTCCCTATCATTAGCCATTTTGCTCAGTTTAGGTCATGCCACCTTCTAGACATCGTTACAAATGTTACAACGACTCCATCCTGGCATATCTGGGCAGATGACCTCACAATGTGTCCCGGATCCTTGCACCTACAGAGCTCTGGTCCACTAGGGTAAGATAGAAACAGGCTAGGGGTATGGATCTACCTGTCAATGTCCATGTTAATCAGAGAAGCAATTACTCCTACCTTCTGTTGCCCCAAAACAACTTTGATACATATGCCTGGAAGGGGAGAAGTGATAGGAGGACGATAAGAGGGCTCTGAACTCCAGCTCCATTAGCACTAAGAGAGAGAAGGAAAAGGAGAGGGACATATGGATGTAGTTATGTTGTCACGAATGCCTTGGAGAGGAAGAAAGGATTGAAACAGGAAAGAGAGGAGACTTCCGGAGGCTATGGAGCAGCAACAGCAGCTGTGTTTCTCTAATCTCCTCTCTTGTGTCAACTAGGAATACCAAAATAGATCATCTGGGACCACAACAAGACAGGACTAGAACAACTTCAGGAACCCACCAAATCACAAGTGAGTGCAAATATATGTGGCTCATGGACAGAGAGAAGCCTAGGGAAAGATTAAGTGGCTGGTAATAGTCCTGCAGTTTACCAGTTGAGCCACCACCACCAGTCTGTTTCATTAAGGAAAAGAAGGCTGAAGGGAGAAGAGGACTCTCCTAAGACTCACCAAGTGCAACTGTGAGTTTTCATTGGTACGGCCCTCAGAATCTGGAATATGGGGGGGGGGGGGAGGCTGTGCTGACACCAGGGGACAGAGAACTAATGAGGAAACTCAGGAGAAGATCTATACCTCGGTGGCCTAGTGATGGGGCTGTGAGTCTCTTTGCCTAACCACTGGATTATCTCTGCCACACCCTGCTTTATCTCTTGGTCAGGAGTCAGTGATTAAGCTAAGAAGCCTACTTATAGCTTAAGAGCCCTCAGGCTCCCATAGCCTACAAGGAAGGAAAAGAACAAAAGAGACTTTTAAGCCACTGTGCTCCAACTCAGGGGTTAAAATAATATTGAAACAACTGTCAATTTCCACAACTGTGAATCCTTTAATTGCCTTATGTAGACACAAGTAAATCTAGGCAATAGTGATCAATAATTTGAAAAGTACTGAGAGAAGAACCTCAGGACATACTATATAGAATGGTTAAACCAACAACAAGAAATATTGGAGAAATGAACCAGGACAAGAGTCCAGCTAAAAGCCCCTCAAAAGCTGAAGCACAAAATAATGAGGTCAACATCCAAATACTAGTTAAGGAAATAATCACAGGAGTGAGTAAAGAGTTTTCAAGAATTGCCATCAGAAATGCAGAGACAACCAATGAGAATCTGGAAGAAAATATTATCTCAAAGGCTTTAGAGAGCAGAAAGCTGAAATAGCGGAGCTAAGAACACAGCTAGCTAAACAAGCTAAAACAGTATCAGAAGAGGGTAACAAAACAGATGAACTCCAGAAAACAGTAGAGGGGAGAGAGAATAGAATCAATGAGGCTGAAGACAGAATTAGCAAGGTCGAGGATAAAGTAGAGACAACTAATAAAGAATTAAGAGATATCAAAATAAGATTAAGAGATACTGAAAACAACAACAGAGACCTATGGGATGACTTCAAAAGAAATACTATACAAGTTATTGGCTTACCAGAGGAACAAAGAGAGGGAGGGAAGAACAGGGAAGAACACATTCTTCAGGGCATAATAGCTGAGAACTTCTCTGGTGTAGACAACATCAAAGACATAAAGGTTCAAGAGGCCCAGAGAGTCCCAAACAGAATTAAGTCAGACCTAAAGACACCAAGACACATCCTATTTAGAGTGGAACAGAATGAGTATAAAGAAAGGATCCTGAAGGCTGCAAGAGAAAAACAGAGTCACCTACAGAGGAAAACCCATAAGATTAGCAGCAGACTTCTCCACACAAACACTACAGGCCAGAAGAGCATGGCAAGATATCTATCAAGTGTTCAATGACAAAGGCTTTCAACCAAGACTACTACATTCTGCTAGACTGCCATTCAGGCTAGATGGAGGCAAAAAAAACCTTCTTAGGCAAACAACAGTTGAAAGAATCAACTATCACCAAGCCTTCCCTTAAAGAAGTTCTGAAAGATCTCCTATAAACAGTCAGGAGACCATAAATATGCCATATATCAGAACAATCTAAAAATCTACAAGAATGCATTAAAATATCTTCAATCTTTGATATCAATAAATGTCAGTGGCCTGAATTCACCTATAAAAGGCACAGAGTAGGAAGATGGATCAGAAAACACAACCCACCAATATGCTGTCTACAGGAAATTCACCTAAGTCAACAAGACAAATGCAGACTCAAAGTGAAAGGATGGAAAACTATCATACAAGACAATGGCCCACAAAAAAGGGCAAGAACAGCTATTCTCATATCTGACTAGATAGACTTTAAAATAAATAAAATTTTGAAAGATAGGGAAGGACACTACTTAATGCTCAGAGGATCAGCCAATCAAGAGGACTTAACAATTAGTAACACTTATGCATGCAATGAGAAGCCATCTAAATACATCAAACATCTTCTGAAGGAGCTACAGCAATATATTAACAGCAGCACAGTCATAGTAGGGGACTTCAACACCCCACTCTTTCAACTTGACAGATAATCCAGGCAGAAAAACAATAAAGACATAAGGGAGCTAAATGAGGAGATAGATGAACTAGAACAATTGAACATTTTTACAGTCATTCATCCCAAGAAACTGGAATACACATTCTGCTCAAGTCCACATGGGTCATTCTCAAGGATAGACCATATGTTAGGCCACAAAGACAGCATCAGCAAATTCAAGAGCACTGAATTCATCCCAGGCGTCATCTCAGACCATAGTGGAATGAAATTAACACTAAACAATCAACAAAAGATTAGTAATAGTCCCAAAATGTGGAAGTTCAACTGTACACTACTTAACAACTTCTGTGGAAATAAAGGAAGAAATCAAAGTGTTTCGAGAGTTTTATGAAAATGAAGACACAAGCTATAAAAATACTTGGGACACAGCTAAGGCAATACTGAGAGGGAAGTTCATAGCCATACAAGCACACATTAGGAAACAAGAAAAAGTACAAATAAGCAACCTGACAGCACACCTTAAAGTCCTAGAAGAAGAACAAAGGAACCCTAAAGCAACCAGAAAGACAGAAATAACTAATGTTATGGCAGAGATAAATAACATTGAAAATAAGAAAGCCATAGAAAAGATCAATGAGAGTAAATGTTGATTCTTTAAAAGAGTGAACAAAATCAAGAAAACTTTAACCAGACTAACAAAAAAAAATGGAGAACTGAATAAATTGGATCATAAATGAAAGATATCACAACAGATACCACAGAAATTCAGCATATCATTCGAGACTTCTATGAACAACTATATGCCACCAAGCTAGAGAACCTGGAATAAACGGATAATTTCCTAGATACCTATGAACTTCCAAAATTAAATAAAGAGAAACTAGATAACATGAACAGGCCCATCCCAGATAATTAAATTGAAAAAGTTATCAAAAACCTTCCCAATAATAAAATTCCTGTACCAGATAGTTTTACAAATGTTTTCTATAAAACCTTCAAAGAAGAACTAATACCGGGGGTCGGGCGGTGGCTCAGTGGGTTAAGCGCATGTGGCGCAAAGCGCAGGGACCAGCGTAAGGATCCCGGTTCGAGCCCCCGGCTCCCCACCTGCAGGGGAGTCACTTCACAGGCGGTGAAGCAGGTCTGCAGGTCTCCCCCTCTCTGTCTTCCCCTCCTCTCTCCATTTCTCTCTGTCCTATCCAACAACGAATTGCGTCAACAAGGGCAATAATAATAGACACAACGAAGCTACAACAAGGGCAACAAAAGGGGGAAAAAATGGCCTCCAGGAACGGTGGATTCATGGTGCAGGCACTGAGCCCAGCAATAACCCTGGAGGAGGAAAAAAAAAAAAAGAACTAATACCTATAATTTCAAAAGTTTTCCAGAAGGCTGAAGACACTGGAATACTCCTTTCCAGCTTCTATGAATCCAACATCACTCTGATACCAAAAGCAGACAGGGACACAAAAAAGAAAACTACAGACAAATATCTCTGATGAACATAGATGCTAAAATATTGAACAAAATTCGAGCCAACCAGATAAAACACTATATTAAAAAGAATGTTCACCATGACCAAGTAGGGTTTATCCCAGGGATGCAAGGTTGGTTTAATATACGTAAATCAATCAATGTGATCCACCACATCAACAAAAGCAAGACCAAAATCCACATGTTCATATCAATAGATGCAGAGAAAGTCTTTAACAAAATACAACATCCCTTTATAATCAAAACATTACAAAAAATGGGATAGAAAATTTCTGAAGTTAGTGGCGTCTATACATAGCAAACCTATAGCTAACATCATACTCAATGGTGAAAAACTGGAAGCATTTCCTATCAGATCAGGTACAATACAGGGCTAACCACTATCAGCATTATCATTCAACATAGTGTTGGATGTCCTTGCCATAGCAATCAGGCAGGAGAAAGGGATTAAAGGAATACAGATTGGAAGAGAAGTCAAACTCTACCTATTTGCTGGTGACATGATAGTATACATATAAAAACCTAAGGAATCCAGCAAGAAGTTTTTGGAAATCATCAGGCAATACAGTAAGGTGTCAGGCTACAAAATTAACATTCAAAAGTTAGTAGCATTCCTCTATGAAAACACTAAGCTAGAAGTAGGTGAAATCCAGAAATCAAATCCACTTACTGTAGCAACAAAAACAATAAAATATCTAGGAATAAACCTAACCAAAGAAGTGAAAGTCTTGTATACTGAAAATTATGAGTCACTACTCAGGGAAATTGAACAAGACACAAAAAAGTAAAAAGATATTCCACGTTCATGGATTGGAAGAATTAATATCATAAAAATGAATATACTACCCAGAGCCATCTACAAATTTAATGCTATCCCCATCAAGATCCCAATCACATTTTTAGGAGAATAGAACAAATTCTACAAACATTTATCTGGAACCAGAAAAGACCTAGAATTACCAAAACAACCTTGAGAAGAAAGAACATAACTGGAGGCATCACACTCCCAGATCTCAAATTGTATTATAGGGCCACTGTCATCAAAACTGCTTGGTACTGGAACATGAATAGACACACTGACCAGTGGAATAGAATTGAGAGCCCAGAAGTGAGCCCCCACACCTTTGGACATCTAATCTTTGACAAAGGTGCCCAGTCTATTAAATGGGGAAAGCAGAGTCTCTTCAACAAATGGTGTTGAAAACAGTGGATTGAAACATGCAGAAGAATGAAACTGAACCACTATATTTCACCAAATACAAAAGTGAATTCAAGTGGATCAAGGACTTAAATGTTAGACCCCAAACTACCAGATACTTAGAGGATAATATTGGCAGAACTCTTTTCCGCATAAATTTTAAAGACATCTTCAGTGAAACTAATCCAATTACAATGAAGACTAAGGCAAGCATAAACCTATAGGACTACATCAAATTAAAAAGCTTTGCACAGCAAAAAAAAAAAAAAAAAAAAAAAAAAAACCCACTACCTAAACAAAGAGACCCCTCACAGAATGGTAGAGGATCTTTACATGTCATATATCAGACAAGAGGCTAATAAGCAAAATATATAAAAAGCTTGCCAATCTCAACAACAAGGAAACAAATAACCCCATCCAAAAGTGGGGAGAGGACATGGACAGAATATTCACCACAGAAGAGATCCACAAGGCTGAGAAACACATGAAAAAATGTTCCAAGTCTTTGATTGTCAGAGAAATGCAAATAAAGACAACAATCAGATAGCACTTCACTCCTGTGAGAATGTCAAACATAAGAAAAGGTAACAGCAGCAAATGCTGGAGAGGTTGTAGGGTCAAAGGAACCCTCCTACACTGCTGGTGGGAATGTAAATTGGTCCAACTTCTGTTGAGTCTGAAGAAATCTCAGAAGGCTAGAAATGAACCTACCCTATGATTCTGCAATTCATCTCCTGGGGATATACCCTAAGGAACACAACACACCCATCAAAATCTATCTGTGTAGACATATGTTCCTAGCAGCACAATTTGTAATAGCCAAAACCTGGAAGGAACCCAGGTGTTCAACAACAGATGAATGGCTGAGCAAGTTGTGGTATATATACACATTGGAATACTACTCAGCTATTAAAAATGGTGACTTCACTACTTCACCATTTTCAGCCGATCTTTGATGGACCTTGAAAAATTCATGTTAATTGAAATAAGTCTGAAACAGGAAGATGAATATGGAATGATCTCACTCTCGGGCAGAAATTGAAAAACAAGATCAGAAGAGAAAACACAAGTACAACCTGAACTGGAATTGGCATATTGCACCAAAGTAAAAGATTCTTGGGGGGGGGGGGAAGGCGGAGAAGACAGGTCCAAAAATGATGACAGACGAACTAGTGGGAGTTGTATTGTTATATGAAAATCTGGGAAATGTTATGCATGTACAAACTATTGCATTTACTGTTGAATGTAACACATTAATTCCCCAATAAAGAAATAAAAAAGAAACAGGAAAGAAAAAGGGGAGTAATTATGTATAAATGTGGACAGATAGTTGTAGTGATGATGGTTGGCCCATGTCTACAACCTTAGAGGAGGTGTAGTGGATTGTAGTGGCGAGACTGAAGATTCAGAATGCTGGTGGTGGGAATGGTGTGGATTTAAACTCCTACTGATATATAATTTTGTAAAAGAAAAAAAAAAGAAACTGCCTATTTAGTTCTTTGGCCCACTTTTATAAATATTTATTTATTTTCAATAGAGACAGAGATAAGTTGAAACGGAAGGGATAGATAAAGAGAGGCATAGAGAAAGATATCTAGAGGTCTGATTCAACACTGGTGAAGCATACCCACTGCTGGTGGGGACCAGGGGCTTGAACCAGAGTTCTTGAACATTGTGACATATGCACACAACCAGCTGCACCAACAGCTGCCCTCCTGGTCCATGTTTCAATTTATTTATTGAGTTACTTTTTTGAGTATGTATGTATTGGGCTGTATGAATTTTTAATAGATGTTTGATATCAACTGCTTGTTATAGGGCACACATACTTTGTGAAACTTCTTTGAGTGCTCCCAAGGAGTTATAACCATTAAGATTTTACAGTAGTAAAAATTTTATGTTTTATATGCCATAAAATTTCATTATGCAACAAACCAGGTTTAAAGGAATGTATAGTATGAGTAAAAAAAAATCCTTGATTCACACAGTGCTCCCATTTTCTTGTTTTTAATTTGTTGATTTTTGTATTTTATTTTAACCAGAGTATTGGTCAGTTCTGGCATATGATAGTACTGGGGACTCAGAGCTTCGCACATGAGTCTACCCTAGGAAGTTCAAACACCTGGTCCCCACTTAAGGGGGAAACTTCAGTATGATAAAGAAGTGCTGCAGGTGTCTCTCTCTCCCTCTGCATCTCCTTCAATTTTATCCCTTTCAATTTTTCTTTCTGTCCTAGTAAATTAAAATATAGTAAATATATTGTTTTTTTTATTTTTTTAATTTTTATTTATAAAACAGAAACACTGACCAAAACCATAGGATAAGAGGGGTACAATCCACACAGTTCCCACCACCAGAGCTTCGTATCCCCTCCCCTGAAAGCTTTACTTTATCCTTCTGGGAGTATGGATCCAGGGTTATTATGAGGTGCAGAAGGTGGAAGGTCTGGCTTCTGTTTTAACTGCTTCCCCTCTGAACATGGGCTTTGACTGGTCAATGCATACTCCCAGCCTGCCTCTTTCCCTTGGTGTGGCGGGGATCTGGGGAAGCAGGGCTCCAGGACACACTGGTATGGTTATTTGCCCAGTGAAGTTGTTGGACCTTTTCTATTAACACTGATAATCTCTGCCTTTGGAGTGTATGTCTGATTAGTATTTTAAATAATTCTTCTTCTTCTTTTTTTTTAATCTAGATCTGTGCTTTAGGTAGTTGGAGACTTATTATTTAACCACTGAGCTCCCTTTGTCTTTCAAGAGAAAAGCCCAGAGGAGTCCCGGAGAGAGGCCAGCAGAGGGCAGGAGTGAGCCAATCATAATGGGAGTCTAGGGCGAGGGGGGCAAGCTGTGTCACAGAGGCCAGTGACTTCATAATCCATTGTGGTGTCTGGAGGGATAGCCACTTGGTCTAGCAGTTGTGGGCTTCTGGCACTGGTGGACTTTGTGGGCTTCTGAGAGAGGTCTATAGCTGCTGCAACCCTGTCGCGCCCACAAGAAACAGAGCATGAATTGAGAAGGGATTGCCGAGAAACAGCCCGGCCAGGTAACACAAAGGAGCTCCCCTGTGGAAGCCC
The DNA here is from genome assembly GCF_950295315.1 of Erinaceus europaeus. Classification (NCBI taxonomy): domain Eukaryota; kingdom Metazoa; phylum Chordata; class Mammalia; order Eulipotyphla; family Erinaceidae; genus Erinaceus; species Erinaceus europaeus. Next base: position 51,888,966 of record NC_080172.1, on the reverse strand, counting down.
TTCTTGATGACTTGTCCATATATCCATCCATCCCTCCATCCATCCGCCCACCCATCCATCCATCCATTCATTTACTCATCTGTTCCACACCTAGTGAGGGTCACACCACGGCACATAGTGGGTTAGAAAGACAGCAAGCAGGACCATGAGGACAACTGGGCTCACAAGGAGGAAAAGCTGGACAATGAGAAATGTCTTGACTAATTTTACTATTTCCTTATTTATTTACCTATCTTTTATTTTGAAAGAATTTATTTATTTATGAGAATGATAAAGAACCAGACATCACTCTGGTATATATGCAGAAACAGGACTGGGTCCCAGGACCTCAATGCCCAAAGCAATGTCTTTTCTTTCCTTTTATTTTTGCTTTTCTCTTCTTTTCTTTTATTTCCACCCCACACTGTCCCTTCACAATGCCCTTTCCATTGTCTGTTCTGTGGAAGCCCCTAGAATCACAGTTTCCCATGTGCTGAGGGGCCTGGCATGAGACAGTGTGTTCAGGGAGGGCATTGCTTTGGGCACGCTTGCTAAGTACAAGACTCTGGCCTAAACAAATAGTTCACTTGGATAATAAGCTGCTTTGCCATGTGAGCAACCTAGGTTCACATTCAACCCCCAGTGTTCTAAAAAGGGGGAAATAGTGCAAGATTCCCAGTGCACCTTGGTCCTTTTGAAGATCACTCATGAGACCAGACCATACAAGTGCTCTGGGCCAAGGAAGAACTTACTGGAATCCACTGTATGCAGCAGAAGGAGATCTCTGAATGCCAGCCATCCTCATATATCAAAGGGAAAGAACTTCCTAAGCAGGCCGTGGTCATTCATGATATGTTTACCAAGTGCCTGACTGGGCATACATTCATAATTCTGTCCCTTACCAGTTCAGAGATGTTGGGAAAATTTCTGACCTATTCTGGACTTTGTATTAATTTTTAATATATTAGAGAGGCTGGACAGTGGCTCACTGGTAGATCACATATGTTACTGTGTATAGTCATCCAAACTCAAGCCCCTGTTCCTCACCTGCGGGGGGAGGAGAGAAACTTCATTAGTGGTGAAGCAGTGCATATCTCTTCCCTGTATGTCTCTCTCTATTAGAAAAAAAAAATGGAGGAGTCCGGTGATAGCACAGTGGGTATAAGCACATGTGGGGCAAAGTGCAAGGACCTCTGTAAGGAATCCGGTTCAAGCTCCTGGCTCCCCACCTGCAGGGGAGTCGCTTCACAAATGGTGAAGCAGGTCTGCAGGTGTCTATCTTTCTTTCCCCATCTCTGTCTTCCCCTCCTCTCTCCATTTCTCTCTGTCCTATCTGACAAGGACATCAATAACAACAATAATCATAACTACAACAACAATAAAAAGACAAGGGCAACAAAAGGGAAAATAAAATATTAAAAAATATATTTTTCATTAATGAGAGAGAATGAGAAACTCAGGATTCTGTGTGTGCCCATCATTTTAGCTACAATGCCACCTCACTAGGCATTAATAGTGTTAAAGTATTATTTAAATATTTTTTTATCTTTGATAGCAACAGAGAAGATGAAAATGAAAATAGAGAGGTAGAGAAAGAGAGAGATACCTGCAGCACTGCTTCGTGACTCATAATATTTCCCCCCTGCATTGTAATGTGTGCACTCTACTGGATACAGCTCCACCTGGACCTTATAAATTGTTCATTTTCTTTTTCTGCCATCAAGGTTGCCACTGGGGCTCAGCTCCTGCATGACTCTGCTGCTCCCAATGCCCATTTTTCCTTTCCTTGAGAGAAAGTGAGACAGAGTAGAGGAGAGACACCACAGCATAATTCCACCACTTATGAAGCTTCTCCCCTGTACATACTTCCATGTGGTGATTCAGGGTTTGAACCAGGGTCCTTGTGCATCGTAATGGGTGGGCTTTACTGAGTGAGCCACATGACAGCCCTTATTTTTAAAAAAAATAATTTAATTAGTTATTAATAATGGAGAAAGTGAGAACCAGAGCATCACATTCTGGTATGTGTGATGCCAGGAATGGAGCTGAGGCTTCATCCTTGTGAGTCCAGTACTCTTGCTACTGCACCTCCTTCTGGGCCCCCAGTCTTTCCATTTCTATCTAGGAAGTGGTTATCTAATGAGACTCCTGAGACTGGAGAGAAGGCATGGACTTGTAACACTGACTGGTCCTGCACACCTCTCCCTGGACTGAGTCCCCACTGGCAAGACGGTTGCATTGGGGGCTTCAACAGAAGGAAATACAATAAACCAGCTTCTCCTCAGAATCTTATTTCCCCCTTTTATTTTTCTAGGACCTCCAGAGGCCCCGAAGATGAGTGACCAACCAAAATGCAACCAGTGCTGTCCCCCACCCAAAAGCAGCCCCTGTTGCCCGGTCAAGTGCAACCCTTCTTGCCCAGCAAAATGCAACCCGTGTTGCCCAACAAAATGCAGCCAAGGTGGCCAGCAAAAGGTTCCATGTGGCTGCAACCAGCCCGGCTGCTGCTGCCTGGAACCTAAGCCTGAATGCACCTGTCTCAACAAGGAGGCCGAGCCTGCCTCCCCCCAGACTCAGACAAAGAGCTCCCAGACTCAGCAGATGCCTCCAAGTCCAAAACAGAAAAAATCTGACAAGTAGATTGTCCCAGGGGAGCACAGAGGCCATGCCCATCAACTGACAGGCTCAAGCTTCAACCACCATTAGGATGACCTTTTCTCATTGTCTGCCAATTACACTCAACTAGTTTCCTGCAGAACCCCCGCTCTATGGCGGTCCCCAACTGGAAACTGAATGATGAAGAGGGTAGAATCATCTTCCTCAATGACCCTGACTTTAGACTATGAAAATAAAAGAGCAAGCAAAAGAATGTGGACTCTTGACTTGTGAAACCATCTCCCTCCCCTCTCTGGATCAAGTTCAAGAAAATACCATGAGGTTGAGCCAGAAAACTAGAGTAGGGGAATCAAGGACATAACATTAGGTTTGAGATAGGGTTATAAACTGGCCCTGAGTTTTAAAAGAAAATCCTGGGACCTGGTAGAGTATATACGTTACTATACATTACTATACATTAGTACCCAGGCTTGAGCCCCCAATCTCTCTATTTGCAGGGAGGTTCACAAATGGTACAGCAGTGCTGCAAGTATCGCCTCCTCCTCCTCTTCTCTCTCTTCCTCTCTCTCTCTCTCTCTCTTCTTTCACTTTATATCACAAAAGAAAAAAGAATAGTACAGTTTTTTGTAGGCACTGAATTCAACTGATAACCCTAGTGGCAAAAACTGAAATAAAATATAAATCCTGCCTTCTAGGGATTCCTCCCACCCTACCCCCAACCTGTGTCATGTAAAGATAGTCACCATAAGTATGAGAAATCCCAAGCTCTCAGGCTCTGAGGTGCTCTATTTGAGACCACTGCAAGCAAGAACACATTCTTAGAAGTCCTTTCCCAAGGGGTGGGTGGAGTGCACCTGGTTGAGCACACTATTACTATGTGTTTGGGCCCAGGTTCAAGCCCCCAGTCCCACCTGCAGGGGGAAATCTTCAAAAGTGTTAAGGTAATGAATGCTTCAGGTGTCTCTGTCTCCCTCTTCCTACATTTCAATTTCTGGCTGTCTCTATCCAATAAATATAATAAAAATAAATAAAATGTTCTCCCTCCTCCACCCCAGAGATTTAATGTGGAAAGAGTGCTCCCAGGACTCAGCAGTGATTCTCTGATACTAAGACAAATTTGTCAACCTTTCTCAGCCTTCATGTCCTTATGTGTAAAATGAAAATGATGGTAAGCAAATATTTTACAATCAAATTGGATGATTCATTGAATTGCATGAAATACATGGCTCTTACTGTTTCCTCTGCCACTCGGTTCTTATTCCCCCACCGTGTCTCTATAGTATGTCCCCTCCACTACTTCTCAGAAAATAACTGACCTTCTTTTGGTCTTTATACATTGGTTTTGATTTTCAAGAATTGCAGGATTTTATTTATGTATGGATTTTCTAACACAGCAAAACCACTCTGAGGTTCAGACAAGTTGCTGCGTGCATCAGTAGTTCACCCTCTTTAACTGCTGAGTCGTAAATGCCCTAATTGTGTGAATAAGACTGCATTTTCCCCATTAATCCATTGATGGACATTTGGAAGTTTTCCAGGTTTGGGCTATTGTAAGTGAAGCTACCATGAACATTTGTGACAAATCTTTGAATGGGCATATGCCTTCATGTCTGCGGGATAAAGACCTAAGAATCAAAGGGCTGTATTGTATAGTAAGAATAAGCTCTTTTTTTTTTCCCCCCACTAGGGTTGTCACTGGGGTTTGGTGCCTGTATGACAAAACCACCACTCCTAATGACCACATCCACATTTTTATTATTTTTAAAAAATTTTTTATTGGATAGAGACAGCCAGAAATTAAGAGTGAGGGGGAGATAGAGAGGAAGAGAGACAGACACCTGCAGCCCTGCTTCACTACTGGTGAACCTTTCCCCCTGCAGATGGGGACCAGGGACTTGAACTCGGGTCCTTGTGCATTGTAATGTGGGCACTTAACCAAGTGAGCCACTGCCTGGGCCCACTTCCAAATTTTTAAAGCTTTATGATAAAAACAGAAATAAAGCTTGGAAGGACAGAGAGAGAGAAAAAAGAGGGAAGAAGGGAGGGAGGGAGAGACAGAATAAGAGATAGCATCACTACATATTTACTCCTCCTGAAGCAACCTCTCTGTAAGGTAGAGACTGGGGCCTCAGACCTCAGTTCTCATGCATAATAACATGCACTTTACCAGTCATGCCACTATTCAGCCCCCATATGCTCTAATTTTTAGAGAAAATTTTCAGTGTTTTCCCCAAATTGTGCCACTTTTCCCAAGCATTCCATAGTTCATGAGCATTCCAGATGCTGTACATTTTAGCTGACCTTTCATACTCCCCCCACTTTTTTTTCACTTTTAGACATTCTTATGGAGATGTATTCCATGATGGCTTTAATTTGCATTTGTTCAATGACCAAAAGTATTGCAAAAGTGTCTGCTTGCTCATTTTGTTTCATAACCCTTCTTTGATGAGTTATTTGTTTCAATAGTTCAAATAGTTCCTCTATTTTTAAAACTGAACTGTGCAGTTTCTTGTCCTTGAATTTTGAACTTGTCAACTATTTCATTCCTGCTACTTGCAATTTAGGTCTTCTTTTTCTTTCTTTTTTAAAATTATTTTTATTATCTTTATTTATTAGATAAAGACAGCCAGAAATTGAGAGGGATGGGGGAGATAGGGAAAGAGACAGAGACACCTGTAGCACGGCTTTACCATTTGTGAAGCTTTCCCTCTGCAGATGGGGACCGGGGGCTTGAACCTGGGTCCTTGAGCATTGTCTGATGTGCCACCACCTGCCAGCCCTATCTCTCTCTTTTTTTCTTTCTGAGTCTGACTAGATTTTTTTTTTTATTTTATAGTTCTTTTTTGAGAGGACTAGCTATTTGGTTCATGGTTTTCTATGGGAAAACATATATTTTTAATTGATCTATATTTGACACTGTCTTGATTGTATACTCTCTTTTTTTTCTATTAGTAATTTAATGATGATTGACAAGAATAGGAATAAGAGGGGTATAATTCCATACAATTCCCACCACCAGAGTCCAGTATCGCATCCCCTCCACTGGAAGTTTCCATATTCTTTATCCCTCTGGCAGCATGAAACAAAGCTTTTTATAGGGTGAAGAAGGGGGGGGCTGGCTTCTGTAATTGCTTCTCTGCTGGACATAGGCATTGACAGGTCAATCCGTACTCCCAGCCTGTTTCTATTTTTTCCCTAGTTGGGTGGGGTTCTGGCCAGGTGGGGTTCCAGGAAACAGTGGTGAGGTCCTCTACCTAGGGAAGTCAGTTTAGCATCCTGGTAGCATCAGCTAACCTGCAGGTGGGCTAAAAGTATTATCTGGAAAGATGGTGTCAGAATTCAAAATAGGACTAGAAAGGCAGATCAGGGCAGAGAGTAGTTCCCAAATATGAGGCAAGTATATAAAGACTTATTTTGGGCGTAATTTGTTATTTTTGCTTTTAAGCTTCTTAAAATGGAAACAAGAACTGTGAATATGAGATTTTTTCCTCTTCTGACAGGGCATTTAATTTTATCCCTTGCTTACTATTTAAGCTACATTCAAAAGTTTTCAATGAGTTGACTTTATTTTCTAGTTTATAAGACTTTTTATTTATTAAAGAATTATTTATTGACAGGAAAGAGAGAATAATCCTGAATTATGTGATGCCTTTCGGGGAACAAGCTTGACCCCATACTTGGAAGCTGGGCACTCTACCTGCTGCACCATCTCCCTGGCTGCTTTTTTAAATTTACTCATTGACTTGTGAATTAGAGGTTTTGAATTTTCCAACTGTTTCAAAAGACCTTACAGTTATTTTTCTTTGCTTTAAGGCTTTGTGTTTGTTGTTGTTTTTCTAGAACACCCTGCAGCTCAGGCTTATGGTGGGAGGGGGGTTGAATATGGGACCTTTGGTGCCTCAGGCATGAAAGACTTCTGCATAACCATTAATGCTGTATCTCCAGTCAATTTTCTGCTGTCTCTACATGTATCCCTTCACTTAAGACCTATCCGTGTTTTTGTACTTACAGTATCTTTCTTCTATATGCATAATGTGTTATTGGACTGTTTCTATTAACTCTGGTAAATCTCTGCCTTTGGAGTGTAGATCTGGTCAGTATTTTGAATGTGAAACTGGGTTGGTTAAATTAAAAAATATGCAGCTTGCTATGTGGTTTTTCTCTTTATTTTCTGTCTTCTGTTTTTTATTTTTTTTCTTTTGCAGTCTTTTGAATAATCCCATTTTATCCCCTGTGTTGACTCATTCTTTATTATTTTTGTGTTTCTGACTTTGTTCTTTGAAGCTTAAGACTATTCATGAGGAGGAAGGGTTTTTTTGTTTGGTTGGTTTTTTGTTTGTTTGTTTTGTTTTGTTTTGACTTCTGTGTTATTAATGGAGTTTGGTGCAGGCACTATGAATACACTGCAGCTATTGGCCATTTTTCTTCCCCCTTCCATTTTCGATTTTATTTGACAGGACAAAGCGAAACTGAGAGGCAAGAGGAAGATACAGAGGGAGAGAAAGATAGACAGCTGCAGACCTGCTTCACTGTTCCTGAAGTGCCCTTCCTACAGGTGGGGAACAAGGGCTCAAACCTGGGTCTTTGCATGTCCTTGTGTGGGTCCTTCTGCATAGTACTTACTGTGTGCACTTAACCACATGCCCCACTGCCTGGCCCTCAGGAGGAAGGGTTTTAAAAATATTTACTTATGAGGCTAAGTGGTAGGTCATATGGCAGATCACATGGATTACAGTGCACAAAGACCTGGGTTCAAGCTTTCAGTCCCCACCTGCAGAGGGGAGGTGGAGGGTAGTAGTCTCACTAAAGATGAATGTTGCAGTTCTCTATCTCATCCTTCCCTCTCAGTTTCCCTCAGCCTCTATCCAAATATAAATAAAACATTTTAGAAATATCTATTTTATTTTAATAAGAGAGAAAGATAAAAAGAGAGATACCAGAAATTCTCAGCCCTGGTTTATGGTGGTGCTAGGGAATGAACCTGGCAGCTCAGAGCCTCATGCAAGGCAGTCTTTTGTGGAACCATTATGCTATTTCTACAGACCATGGAAGAAGAGTTTATTATAGTCACATGATCCCCACTGCCATGGGATCGGAGGGCTGCATAAGAGGAGACATCTTTGGGATAGTGCAGATCCCACCCTTTCTGGATGACCACACCCTGTCCAATCAGTATTCAGGGAAATTCTAAGACTGGAGATTAAAACACACATCCTTGAGATTCTACAGAGGCATTTAGGCTTCATGGCAGAGTTCCAAAAGCTTATACTTCCTAGGAAGTGGACCTAAATAAACCGAGGGGTTGGAGGAGGCATAGGAAAAAAGCCATATGTGGTCTAAAGTCAACCATAGTTGACTGAGTTCATCTATCTTTAAATATTTTACCTCTTGTTATCAGGGATGGTGGCTTGTTATTGAAACCTAAGTCTATTTATGGGAAAGTATATTCGCATTTTTTATTTATTTGCCACTGTGATTATCTCTAAGGCTTGGTCCCTGAATTCCAGATGGCAGAGGATGAGAGACAGAGATGAAGGGGAGAGAGGAGGCAGAGAGAGAGAGACACTGTTCCACCACTTGTATAGCTCCCTCACCCCCTGCAGTTAGGGACCAGAGACTTGAACCCTGGTCTTCATGCATGGTAACATGTGTGCTCTAATGTGTCACCATCTGTCCCTTGCTCTTGAAGCCACTCCCATGGGGCTTTGTCCCCATTGTATCTTTGCTAAGGATTTCAGCTTGCCCATTGTCAGTTTTCCTGTGGACAACACTCTCACCAGTTATTCAATACTCCTACTTTCCTTTGAGGGTACCCTGTTTCCTTGGTGTGTCTTTCATTTCAATACCTGCTTTCACTCAGTTTTTCTGTTTTGTTGACATGTTATTACCCATCTGATCAAGTAAGACTGAAAGGAAGCAGAAATGTGTTGAACTTCTTTTTCTTTCCACTGTCCTTTCTATTTATTTTTCTTATATATTTATTTTGCCACCAGGGTATTCTCTGGGACTCAGTGTCTGTACTGCTCCACGTTCCAATGGCTTACTCTTGTTTTCTCTCTTTTCCTTCCTTCCTTCCTTCCTTCCTTCCTTCCTTCCTTCCTTCCTTCCTTCCTTTCTCTCCTTATCTTTCTTCTTCTTCTTCATTTCCCTCCATTTTATCCTCATTCTTGTAAACATAATGTGAAACACAAAGAGATAAAAAGAAAGGGAAAGAACGAGAAAGAAAAGAGACACTTGCAGCAACACTGCTCCACCACTGATTAAGCTTCCTCCTTGCCGGTGGTAACTGGGAGCTGGAACCTGGGTCCTAGTGGATGATAACATGTGTACTCTACTGGATAGGCCACCACCCAACCACTTTCTGTCCACTGTTGGGAAATTGTGCAGATGTGGTTGAGTTTGGCAGGGCTCACAAAGCACCCTACATTCCCTGCTACTATGGCCCATGTCCTTTTATTATCTACATATCAATCTTCTGCTTTGTCTTACAAATGACTAAAGGTCTCCTTCCTAATTTCCCCCAGGATATTTTTATTAATCCTACCAGTTCAAACCCTTGCAACAATTGCTAAGGAAGTTCCTACCTATATAGCCTCTTTCATTTTTCTCCGCCCCTCTCCTAACCATGTATGGTATTGTCAAGCCACTTCCATTGCTGTCTTGTCTCTTCTGTGTCCCAACCTGGAGGAGGGCAGGAGTGCAGACCCAGAGGCTGATGCTGGCCATTGTGGTGGGTGCCACGTACCTTAACCAGACGTGCTACCGCCCGACTCTGGGAAGCCCAGATGAATAAAGATTTGAATTGTCCTGCCACCACAAGCTTGGTTCCTAGGTCATCTCTCTCTTTCCCCCTCTCTCTCTTTCTCTCTCTCTCTCTCTCTCTCTCTCTCTCTCGACGCTAGCCCGACAGTCCACATTAATTTATATGATCTCTCCCTGGCTCCGGATTCCCAATCTACAAATCTCAGGAACTTCCTTTTGAGCTCCAAATAACGTCGAATCACTCGCTTGGAAATCTAATGGGTATCTCAAACTTATGCCCCCATCTCACTGCCACCCATTTTCCACAGCACCAGCCCCTCCCGTGGTCACCCTCTCTAATGGCACAACCTTCCTTGTAGACTCTTAGACCCAGAACTTCTGTCTCATTGCTTGGAACTACCTGTCTTTTACCTGCCGTTTAACCTATCAGTGAGTCTGACAGACTTTACTGTTAAAACTGATCTGATCACTTTCCCTATTTCTACTGCTGTCACCTTCGTCTCCCTCTACACTACAGCAGCCACTTCTTGGGGCTGGGCAGTAGTGCACCTCATAGAGTGTACACCTTACCATGAATGAAGATCCAGATTAAAGCCCCTGGTTACCACCTGCAAGGAGGAGGGGGCTTCATATGCAGTGCTGATGGTGTCTTTCTTTCTCTCTCTCACACTTCTCCCTCTCTAATTCTCTCTGTCTCTATTGAAAAGAAAAGAAAAGGAAATCAGTTATTCCTGCCAACTCTCTTTTCATCTTTTCTGTTGACCCATTATTGGATTGTACAAATTCATAAAATTCTGGCTGTATTTTTTCCAAATGAGCTTTTGGATGCATAGCAGTGGATTGATTTGGTCTCCTACCCTTCAGATTTGGACTTTCCTCTGCTTTCTGCACAGATGATAGAGTTGCACTGATTTAATAATAATTAGCGTGTGCTCTTTATCTTATGGTCAATGGAGTATATGCCACCTTGTTTGGTGAAGATGCTTTTCTTTGTTTTAATTTCCAGATGCTAATTTTTATGCAATTATTTTCTCTTCTATTTTTACTTATTCTTTTGACGGAGACAGGAAAAACTTGACAAAGGATAAGGAGATAGAGAGGAAGAGAAAAGAAAGATACCTTCAACACAGCTGTGCAGCTTATGAAGACCTGGGCCTTGAACACAGATCTTTGTGCACTGTAATATGCCACCACCCAACCCCTGTTCTGCAAAATTGTAATACAGAAATTTGAGATGGAAAATAAACTATTTCACCACCAGCATCATCCTCCCAAAAAGAAAGAAAAGAAAAGAAAAAGAAAAAGAAAAAAGAAAAATGGTGACCAGGAGCTGTGGAGTCATAGTGTAGACAAAAAGCCCAAGTGATAACTCTGATGGCAATAATAATAATAATAATAATAACAATAATAAAGTTTTAAAGTGAATAAAGGCCTTTCCTTCATCCAGGATAGACCTCTTTCCAGCATGCTTTCTTTTCCTGTCTGTGTTTTGCCAGCAGTCTGTCTCTTCCAATGAAGTGCAAGTTGTCGTAGGCTGGGGTATTAGCCTCTTTTGATCGTGCTCCACCCCTCAATGGAAGTTCTCCATTATAAAGGCTCAGTGGGCTGTCAGTCTGATATTACCAGCTGAAGGCCAGAAGTAGGCACAAAGGCTGTTCAGGGAATACTGAAATTTGAGTTGTCCCAGACCTGCAGTCCTGGGGCTCTGTCCCTCAGCCCCTTCCCCTTTCTGGATGTGTCACTCTAGTGCAACCAAGGTGGCTGGGTGACTGTAAGGGCCCAACAGGCCCCAGCCTGGCAGACTTGGGTCTTATGCTGAGCTAGGGGAGGTGCTGGGATGAGTAGAGGCTAGAGGGCAGGGCCAGGGGAGCAGGGGAACAAGCAGGAACTTGCCTGAAAGTGCTTTCTCCCCCAGAAGCACCACCCTTGCTCTCCCCTGCTTGGCCCCATCCCACTGCCTCAGGCAGACTTTCTAGTAAAACCAGGATTACAGGAAAATCACTTTTCAGCTACCCAGCAGTTTCCAGCATGCCTGGTTTCTAATTTGCAGCTCTCTCCCTCTTGAACTCTCTTGAGAGAGAGGCAGAGAGGCAGAAAAAGAGAAGAAAGAGACCTCAGCACCAAAACAGAAGTCCAGTGTCTCTAACACCTGATGGGCATCTCTGCCTTTGGGCAGTGGGACGAAGGCTGGTCTGGGAGCAGGACCCTGATCCCAGTGCCTCAATGGTTGTGGGATCTCAGCCATTCTGCACTGCTCTGAGATGCACTCCTGCCTGCAGAACTGAAATGAACTAGTGAATGAGGCTTGCCTCTTGCTGCCCTGCACCAACACCAGGCCTGTGGGCTGAATGCTCACCTGGCAGTGAACTGCTTTGTGTCCTGGTTATTGCACCTTCTCTCCACCAGATGAAGTTTCCTGAAAACAGAAGCAGGGACTTCCCCTAATCTAGAAATTACCAGGGGCTAGAGAGACAATTCACAATTCACTGGGCGTGTCTTGCCATGTGTGGGGGCCAGGTCCCAGTCTTGGCACCAACCATAAGGGAAACACTATTATAACTGAGCTAGAGGGTATGAAAAATTATTGTTCAAAAATTCTAGCTGGGTGGTCAGGTGGTGGCACACCTGGTTGAGTAAACATGTAACAGTGCACAAGGACCCTGGTTCAACCTCCAGTCACCACTCGAAAGGGGAAACCTTTGCAAGGTGAAAGCTTTGCATGTAGAGAAGCAGTGTTGCTGGTGTCTCTCTGTTTCTTTCCCTCTATCTCCCCTTCCCCTCTCAGTTTCTATCTCTATCCAATAATAAATAAATAAAAATATCTTAAGAGGGTGGGGGTGAGAGAGACTTTTTTTTTCATTTTTTTAAAGAAAGTTCTAGCTAGAGACCAGGCAGTGGCCCATCCAGTTAAGCACACATGTTACAAAGCACAAGGACCAGGGTTCAAGTCCTGGTCTCCACTTGCAAGAGGGAAGTTTCATGAGTGTTGAAACAATGCTACAGTTCTCTCCTCTCCCACCTCTCTTTCTCTTTTATAAACTTTTTTAAAAAGTTTTATTTTTTTTTATTATTGGATAGAGACAGAAATTGAGAGAAGAGTAGGAGGAGATAAAGTGAGGGAAAAGAGACAAAGAAAACTATAGCCCTGCTTCACCATTTGTCAACCCTTCAGCTTCTTACTCTGGTAAGACCTTTCCTAGATCATAGAACTTCTTAATTCCATTTTAGTAGATGCACTTCCTTTTTTTCTTTTCAATATTTTATTTATTTATTTATATTTTTTCTCTATTGAGGAATTAATAGTTTACAGTCAACGGTAAAATACAGTAGTTTGTACATGCGTAACATTTCTCAGTTTTCCACATAACAATTTTTTTTTCTAATGCATGCCCTGGAAAAGGATAGCAGAGGACCTACTGGGGGTTGTATTGTTATGTGGAAAATGGAGAAATGTTATGCATGTGTAAACTACTGTATTCACTGTCAAATATAAAACATTAATCCCCCAGTAAAGGAAAAAAATGAAAAAAAAAGTTATATGAGGAAGTACACTTCTTAACAAAACCTCAAAACCTAGATATAGACCAGGGCCCATGAAATAAGGCACATGTACACATGTATCTATAAGTTAGAGGAAAATATATACCTTAAAGCAAAAATACATAATAGTTTGCAGTGAGTCATGAACCAGGGTGAGACTCTGGGGTTTTGAGGCTGCCTTGGCAAATTGTGAAAGTTGTAAATATGTACACATACATACCTACACACACAGAGAGAGGAATCTGCAGCTGAGCAGTGACGTACCCAGCCGATCACACACATTACCAAGTGCAAGGAACCAGTTCAAGTGCCCAGTCCCCACCTACAGGAGGGAAGCTACACAAGTGGTGAAGCAGTCCTCCTGGTGTCATTCTCTCTATCCACCCCCCCCTTCTGCCTTAATTTCTTGATATCCTGTCAAATAAATACATATTTTAAATAATTTTTAATGCCAAAGATGAAGCTGATGCTCTTATAGCTCTGTTATAAGGGAGGTGACACAGGGCATGGCACCAGCAAGCAAGCCCCCCCCACCCCAGTAGAGCAGCTTTCTGAGTGGGCTCCATTTGTCAAGCACACACACTGTCTCCCAAACCTCCAGACATCAAAGGAGACAACTGCACCCCCAGTTTATAGTCAAAGGGACTGAAGATCACAGAAGCAGAGCTACTTGTCTATGTAAGAAGAAAAACTGAAAGAGGACACCAGGACAGCCTTGCATAGAAACAGTCCTCTGGATGTGGAAGGGGACAGTCAGCACTGACAGGAGAAGGGGTGCTCTGTCCCCAGCTCCAGGGAGGAGTCTCTCTGCAGGACACTGTCCCCAGATCCAAGCCAGCAGGGGTGGCATTGCCTGCAGATGAACCCAGCCACCAGGGAAGTGCTCATCAGCACAGGGATGACTCTTAGGCTAGGGGGATGTCAGAGCCACCCAGGGCAGCCTCTCCCAGGACTATCACACAGCTGTCACACACCAGAGCACCAGGAAGACAGGCAGGTGGAGAGGAAGCCCTTTCCCACCCCATGGAAGTACAGGCATGTGTGTGCCCTAGTGACGAGTGCCTCGTGCCCCTGCTGTGGGTCTCTGGACACCTGTGTCCTCCCTGAAGACTCCAGAGCCACCTGTCACAAAAGGGCCTCAGTGGGTGGAGGGACAAGGCCACTCTTGGAAGCAGCTCTGCACAGGCACTGGGCGTAGCATCCTCTAGGGCCCGCTCAGACATGCTGCAGGGAATCAGCCTCAAGGAATGTGGTTTCCCCAACACAGAACCCATGTGGGAGGTAGGGCAGCCTGCCAGCTAAGGCAGGGGGCAGCCACTGCTGGCCTGATGGCCTCTCCTGATGTCACTGCTTTGCTTTTTTTTTTTTCTAATTATTGCTGATTTGATAATGATTGAAACATTGTGGTATAATGGGGGTACAAGTCCATATAATTCCCACCACCAGAGTTCTTTATCCCCTCCCCTCCACTGGAAGGTTTCCTATTCTTTATCCCTCTGGGAATATGGAACAAAGGTCTTTATAGGGAGTAGGGTGAAGGTCTGGCTTCTGTAATTGCTTCTCTGCTGGACATGAGTATTGACATGTCGATACATATCTCCAAACTGTTTCTATTTTTCCCTAAAAATAGACCTCACGTTGGTGAGGTCATCTGCCCAGGGAAGTCAGGTTAGTATCATCTGCAACTTGGTGGTTGAAAAGCATTAAAATATAAAGCAGAATAATTTGTTTAATAATCAGAAACCAAAAAGTAAGAGTATAGCAGATGATATTTGGGGTTTTCATGTTGGAAGGAGGCAAAAGTCTATTTTAGGTATATTCCAAGGGCTCCATGACTTTACCAATTCTTAACCTGCTGCACTACCGCCCGACCCCCTTGACTTTACCAATTCTTTAGAGGAGTCAGGCCTCTTGTAGTTGGGCAAAATTTTCATTGAGAGAGAAAGGGAGAGACACTGCAGCACCTGAGCCTCCCCTGGTTCTGTATTACTCCCAGGTGGTGCCAGGGTACATTCCTAGGCTGCACACATGCCAAGGTGTATGCCCCACCTGGTGAGCTATCTCTCCAACCCTGGTGCTTTTTTTTTATTTATTTACTTATTTACCACCAGGATTATCTCTGTGGCTTGGTGTGTGCACAAATCCAGTGTTCCTGGAAGCTATTTTTTCTTTGTTTTAAAAAAAACATTTATTAATTTACTGGATAGAGACAGTAATAAACTGAGTGGTAAGGGGAAGATAGGGAAAGAGAAAGACAGACACCCACGGCACTGCTTCACCTCCCTCCTGCAGGTAGAGAGTGCAGGCTTGAACCCAGATACTTGTACATGGTAATGCATATGTTCTGCTGGGTGCAACGTTGCTCAGTCCTGCCATTTTTATTATTATTTCGTTATTCTGTTTACTAGGCCAGTGAGAAGTTGAGACGGAAGGGGTGATAGGGAGAGAGACAGAGAGAGAGAGAGAGAGATCTACAGACCTGTTTCATCGATAGTGAAGTTTCCCTCCTGTAGGTGGGGGACCAGGGGCTCAAACCTGGGTCCTCACATATTATAACATGTGCACTCAACCAGGTGCATCATTACCCAGCCCCATATCTTTACTCCTTGACTGCCACAAAAGCAGAGTTTAACCTTGTATGAGGACCTGTTCAACCCCCAGGCCCCACTTATAAAAGGGAAGTTTTATGAGCAGTTCTATAGATGTCTCTCTTTCTCTCCTCCCTCTTTATTTCTCTCTCTCCCTCCCTCTCATACAACCTTTTTTTAAAAAAGTAGCTGTTAGAGTAGTGGAGTTGTGCAGGTAGTAAGTCTCAGTGATAATCTTGGTGATAAACAAATAAGTAGCAGAGTTAAAACTGTCCTTCTGTAGTGTTCAGATCCAAAAGCAGGGCAGCTTAAGGGCCTGGAGTGGGAGCTTGGAGCCCACATTCCCAAGGAGGCCAGAGGAGATTCAGAGAGCCAGGGGCCCAGAGGAGAACCAGCTTCCCTCTAGACATACTGCCCTCTCTAACAGCAGATGAGGGACTAGGTGCAAGAATCAGAGGCCCAGTCCAGGAGACTCTGTGGGGGAGGGGGCAGTGAGAATTGAGAGGATGTATGAGAAGGTGGCCAGGGCAGGCTGGAGAGTAGGAATGGCACAGGGCACAGCACACCTGGCAGAAGTGAAGACCTTTGGAGAGAGAGAGGAAGTAGGGACCTCATTCATTTTCTTTGTTCCAATTGCCCTGTCCAGGAAGCGGCCATGGCCATTGGAAAGAAGGGCAAGATTCCTCTCCCAGGTCATCTTCTTGGACCACCCGCTATCACCTTATGTCACCAGCTTACTGAGCTCTGTTCTCAGCTTTCCTCTCCAAGACCTTGTGTTGATGCCACCACTCTCTGTCCCTCCGCACAGGTCAGCAACAGTTCAAACAAGAGGCCTCCCTTGGAGAGAGGGACCTGGTACTTTCTGCTTCTGCAGGAGAAGCAGCCTGGGCCTCCTGGGCTGGGGTCAAGGCCTGGGTGTGTGTCACACAGGCTGTGAATTCACCCTCATCATTTTGGGAGGGTCTGGACTATTACCCTGGATTCAGCTTAGGGACCCAGCTGTCTGGAGAGTCAGGGGTGCATAGATGCTGTGAGAATGCCCCCCGTGTGCAAGCATGAGGGGAAAAGATGAGGCCTCTGAACCCTGAAAGTCTGGCTTCCCCTGCACATACACCTGACTCCACACTCATCCCCACACCCTTAGTTGGCCCAGTGGCCTCACACACACTGTTTTTCCCCAAACCCCTCATTACTGAATGAATCAGAGGGCAAGGAGGAAGATCTGACAGATACAGGGCCCCTGGAAACCCACAAGACCTGTGTGACTTCCACCAATGGGGTCTGCTGCCCAGGGCCTGACTATAAGGGCCAGGGAGGGGTGAATTCCTGCTGTGTGAGATCAGCAGCAGGGTTCAATGTGAGGTCCCAGCAGGCTCAGTGACCCCTAGAGAGAGGATCTCAGAGGCGGAAGTCTCAGTCTGTCTTTCTAAAACAAACCCAAGGAGCCTGGCAAAATTTGTACCTTACAATAACCCTATTTGGGGCTGGAAAAGAGGTACCTCTCAGGAAAACCATGGCGGTATTAGGGCACATCCCAAATTACCCCCACAAGATAATACCTATCTTCATAATCCTCTAATACTCCATTTGGATTAGGTATAAAGAAGAGAGTTTATTTTATTCTATTTCCAAGTTGGGGGCTCATGTGTGTATGATTTCACCATTCCCGGCCAATTGTTTCTGTGCAGACAGACAGAGATAGAGAGAAAAGGAAAGAAAATGTAGAATCAGAGCTTCCTCTGGTGTGGTGACATCACCCACACTCTGCTAAGGCTCAGATCTGGGCCTCAGGCATGGGCAGCAGGCACAGCAAGTCATGCACCCTACCTGGAGATCTCTCTCTGTGTCTCTCTCTCTCTGTCTCTCTCTCTCTCTCTGGCCTGAGAAGAGTTTAAATAAATAAATGATGGCAGTAGTATAAACTGTCATTAACCAACTAGTATGAGAAAAGGCAAGTCACATTTTCAGTTTTGTTTGTGTAGACATGTGCAGACAAACAGAGATGCTGAAACAGTCGATAGCAGTTATTGCCAGGTGGTGGGGGGCACTGTTCCTGCATTCCTTTTACAATCATTTATGTGGCACCAGCCTTATACAATAGTCAGCAAAGGTTCTGGACATGTGGCGGAAGGGATACACAGCAGGTGAAAGCCCCCACCACTCAGAGTTTGTTTTCCAGTGATAGAGGAAACAACATATGGTTCTGCAAAAGACACTCATACCTGAGGCTCCAAAGTTCCAGGTTCAATCCCTAGTTCCACCACAAGCCAGAGCTGGGCAGTGCTCTGACTTATTTTTTATTTAATTTCTGATATTTATTTATTTATTTATTTATTTATTTATTTATTTTTCACTATCAGGTTTACTGCTGACACTTTTTGCCAGCAAAACACCACTGATCCTGGTGGCCTTTTTTGTCCACTAGAGAAAATCAGAGAAGTAAGAGAGGGAAAGAAAGAGAGATATTTGCAGCACTGCTTCAACACTGATGAAGCTTCTTCCCTGCAGGTGGGGACCAGGGATTTGAACCCTGGTCCTTGCACATGGCAATGTCTGCCCTCAAACAGGTGCTCCACCACACCTGGCTCCTTTGCTCTGTTTTTCTTCCTGTTTGTTTTAATGGAAACAAAATAAGCAAGTGAACAAACCAAAACAAAAGAACTCACTTGGTATTGGTTAAGTGAAGCAAAACAGAAGAGACTCTTTTAAGTGGGGGAGTCAGGGAGCTCTCCAGTGGATGGTCCACACCCTGTACATAGAAATTGAGCATCACAAAGAATTTCCCCATGCCCTCAGGGAAAGTTCTGCTAGAGGGGGAGAACAGATGCCATTCCCAGATGTGAGACATTTTAGACAAGTGCTGGGAACACAGAACCCACAGAGAGGGAGACGGCATTGTGACCAGATTTTAGTTCTGTCTACTCTTAGCATTGGGAAGGGGCTAACCCCAATCTCTGTTCTTTATAAAGAATGGGTTGGAGAGAGCAACAGATTTTTTTTTTTTTTATCTCTCAACCTTCCTGCACTCCTGAACAAGTAATGGAAGTGCTTCTTTGATCATCATAGGAAGCAAGCATTACGCATTAATTTTTATTAAGATACTTGCTCCTTTGCCATTTTTTAATATTTATTTATTTTCTGGCTCCCTTATTTTTATTGTTGTTGTAGTTATTATTGTTGTTGATGTCATTGTTGTTGGATAGGACAGAGAGAAATGGTGAGAGAAGGGGAAGACAGAGAGGAAGAGAGAAAGACACCTGCAGACCTGCCTCACTGCCTGTGAAGTGACTCCCCTGCAGGTGGGGAGCTGGGGGCTCAAAGCGGGATCCATATGCCGGTCCCTGCGCTTCACACCACATGCACTCAACCTGCTGTGCTACTGCGCAACTCCTGATCCTCTGCCATTTTTAGGGACATGTTTACTTAAGAGAGAGGAGGAGACAGAGAGAGAACCAGAGCATCACTCTGCCATATGAGATGTCAGGGATGGAATTCAGAACCTCCTGCTTTTGAGACCAATGCCTCATCCAGTGCACCACCTCCCAGGGGAATTATTTACATGTTGTATGTCTAATGCCCATTTACTTGCTTAGAGGGGACCATGCTTGGAAATTTGGAATGAGTGTAGCATTTTTTGGCAACTTCTGAAACTATAGCCTGAGATGCAGGTGTTTGGTAGCCCCTAAAACACAATGGAGACAGACCCCTATAGCTCCTCTTCTTTTAATTTTTTAAATGTTTTTATTGCCACCAGGGTTATATCTGAGGTTTGGTGCCTGCTCAGTGAATATACCACGTATGTAGGCAATCTTCTTTCCTTTCTTTCTCTTTCTTTCTTTCCTTATTGCACAGAGACAGAGAGGCATTGGGAAGGAATAGGGATAGAGAAGGAAAGAGAAGGTACCAGGCAGTGGCACACTTGGTTAAGTGCACATACTACTAAGTGCAAGGACTCATGCAAGGACCCATGTTAGGACCTGGGTTCAAATCCCTGCTACTGACCTTCAGGAGAGGTGAAGCAGGTCTGCAGGTGTCTATCTTTCTCTCACCCTCTGTATCTTCTCCTTCCCTCTCAATTTCTCTCTGTCTATTCAATAAATTGGAAAAAGAAAAAAGAAAAAATGGTAGATTCATAGTACACCAAACCCCAGCAACTGGAGGAGAGAGAGAGAGAGAGAGAGCCCTCCAACACACCTTTGCAGTTTATGTAGCTTCGCCCTGCAGGTGGGGACCTGAGGAGTTTCTTTCTGTTTTTGATAGAGAAAGAGAGACATTATAAAGGGATGGGGATAGAGAGGGAGAAAGAGAGGCACTGCTTCTGAAGCTTCCTCCATGCAGATGAGGATCTGGGGCTTGAATCTGGGGCATTTCATATCATAATGTGAACATTACATTCTACCAGGTGTGACAAAGCCCAGCCCCCAACCCCATAGTCGTCTGTTCGATCCTTCCTGGAAGTCTAGTGTGCACACATGCACAAACACACATGACAATTTCTGTCTATATGGAGTGGAGCCATAGCCTAGTCATGAGAGGGGAAGTATTGTATGTATTCCCCAAAAAGCACCCAACACCCTTCTTCCATAAGAAGTGACTCTCCCTACCTCTATATCATTTGGCCTGTACACTCCAGAGCAAAATATAACTTTTCTCCATGTCCTTGGAAATAATCTCTCTACTTATAAAAGAGCACAAGCAAGGAGACAGGTGGAGAACTTGAGAGTGAGAAGAGAAGCTTGACCAGGGTCACTGAGCGATAAGAAAAGGGACCCAGTTCTTGAGCTGCCTTTGTCACCTCCACATGCCTAGGTCAGATGAGACTCACCCAGGAGTGACTGAGCCCCCAGAGCCCTCTGGTCTCTGAGAAAAGGGCCCCTTAGGGGCTTAAGCTTAAGAAGCCTCTGATGAGTCAGAGCAGGATTGGAGGAAGCTGACCTACTGCAGTGGTGAAACCAGTCCATCACCTGGTGTCAGGCAGGAGGCCAGACTGGGAAACCAATATAAAGGGAGCCCTGACTTCTGTTCAGCTCAGCACTCCACCAGGAGCCTTCCCAGTTGCCCCTCCTGAGGATCTGGTAAGTTCAAGCACATGGAACTAGGGTAAGGGGCCCCAGCCAGTCAGGGCAAAGTTATAGGTGGTCAGCTCAGGTGTCAGCAAGGTGCTAATTGTGGGCAGATTTGACCTGTCCTTCTAGGGGAGCTCAGGTTACTGTGCTGAGTTCTTGTATCCTGGCATATTTGTGTGGGTAGGACAGAAATCCCATTCTGCTCTGTCTATTTGGGAAGAAGGAGAGTATAAGAGAGAAAGAGAAGTGGGAAGAAGTGGAGGAGGAGAATGGGGGAGGTATAGATAAAAAGAAAGAAGAGAAAATGGAGAGGGAGAGGAAGGGAGGAGGAGTGGGGGAGAAGTAGAAGGTGGAAATAGGAAGAAGGAGAGGAGAAGAGAATGAGGAGGTCTGGGAGGTAACACAGTGGATAAAGCATTGGACTACCAAGCATGAGGTCCTGAGTTCAATCCCTGGCAGCACATGTACCAAAGTGATGTCTGGTTCTTTCTCTCTCTCTCCTCCTTTTTCATTAATAAACAAAATAAATTTATAAAAATTAAAAAGAAGAAGAGGATGAGGAAAGAGAGAAGGTTGAAGAGTGTGAGGGGGGGAGGTAAGAAGGAAGAGTAAGAGGAACAAAAGGAAGAGAAAGAAAGGGAGGGGAAGGAGGAAGAAAAAAAGGAGAAGGAGGAAAGGGAGAAGAAGGAGAAGACACTGTCCTTGAGGGGCTTAAGCAGAGGGAGGAAGGGAGGGAGGGAAGGAGGGAGAAAGAAAGCAAAGGAGGGAGGAAGGGTGCAATAATAGGAAGAAAAGTACAGGTGCTCTGGTCTCAGTCTCCCAGCAGGACAACACTAAGGCAGACACCCCTCGACCCCTTCTACTTTTCAGGGTGAATTCGAGTAGCTTCTAAGATGGCCCAGCAACAGACACTACCTGTCACTCTACCCCCTGCCCTCTGCCAGGAGTCCCTCAAGCAGGCTGCCCCTCTTACACACCCCGCAAAGGAGCCAGTGGAACAGACACACCCACTGCCTGCTCCGTGCCAGGAGGAGCCCTTTGAGCTCCCAGCAGAAGGCCCTATGCTGCAAGGGGGCAAGCACATTATTCCCCAGCATGAGTGTGAGCCACTGCAGGAGAAGCCACAGCAGCAGGGAGACCAGCTGACCCAAATGCAGGGAGAGCAGCAAGACTCCCAGGAGCCAGAGCTGCAGCTGGAGCAACAACAGCCTCAGCAGCAGCAAGAGTCTCCAGAGGAAGGAGAGAAGCAGCAAGAAACACAAGAGCAAGGGGATGGACATGAAGACCAGCAGGATGCAAAGAGCCTGGAGAAGTTTCTGGAACAAGAGAAAGCCAAGCAGGAGCAGCAGCTCAAGAAACAGCTGGAAGAGGAGAGGCGGCTCCTAGAGAAGCAGCTGGAGCAGGAGCTGGCAGAGAGAAGCGAGCATGTGGGGAATAAGGACGAGGAGCAGTTGCTTGGGCAGGGGGAGGAGCAGGGGGAGCACCTGGAGCCAGCAGAGCAGCCAGAACCTGTCCCCACCCCTGGCCAGGTCCAAGAGGTCCCACTGGAGCAGCCTGCCAAGGGAGCAGTGTTGCCAACCACAGGGAAGCAACAGTAGGTGCTGCAGGGCCCCCTGCCCCCCCAAAATAGACATAAGTACCCCAGAAGCCCCAAGATTCTCAGGACACCCTAATAAGTGAAGAGAGAGCCAGTGTCTTTTCTTACTTCAGATCCCCAGGTTGGGGGCAACCTCATCTGTGATCCTGCCCCACCCTGTCCTCCTGCATGTCCTTTTGATGCAGTCAGGGGTGTTATTGCCCTGCACCCCCTCCTCGACCACCCCCACCCCCACCACACACACACACACACACACACACACCACAATGAGTCCATCCTGATGTGAGGGCCATCTGGCCGTTACATCTGTCACCACCTTGATAGCCAGGGCTGATTGGTCTGATCTGGCTGGCTAGGCAGGTGTCCCTTTCCTCCTACAGTGTCCCTCCTGAAGCTGCACACTCCAGTCAAAGAGGATGACCTTCTCAGAATAGAGACAGAGCGGTCTTTGGTTGAAAGTATACAAGTAGTTGCTTTCCCCTCCTAGTACCTCCAAACAAGCTCTCAAGGTCCACAGTGAGCCCAACCCAACCTCTGCTTGAGAAGACAGCATCTTTAGTCTCTTGACTTGATCTCCAGTGTTACAGCTGAACCCCTGAGTGCATAAGACAATAAAAACTCAATCCTGGAGGTGTTGGGTCCCTGTATTCCTTGGCTATGTGTCACTCAGTATCTCTTCTGTTGGGCAGGTGTATGGAGGTGCCAGCTTCTCTTGGTCACTTGCTGGAGAATGACCTTGAGCCTTTTTTTTTTTAATTTATAAAATGGAAATATTGACAAGACTATATGATAAGAGGGGTAAATTTCCACACAGTGCCCAGCCCCAGAGCTCCATATCCAATCCCCTCACTTGAAAGCTTCCCTATTCTTTATCCCTCCTTGAGTATGGACCTAGGATCACTGTGGGGTACAGAAGATGGGAGGTCTGTCTTCTGTAACTACTTCTTCACTGAACATGGGTGTTGGCAGGTCAATCCATAAACCTAGTCTGTCTCTCTCTTTCCCTAGTGGGGTAGGGCTCTTGGGAGACAAGGCTCCAGGACACATGGTAGGGTCCTCTGCCCAGGGAAGTCAGGTTGGCATCATGGTATCATCTGGAGACTGGTGGATGAAATAGTTAAGATATAATGCAGAACAAATTGTTGACTAATCATGAACCCAAAGGCAAGAATATTGCAGATGAAGTTTTGGGGTCTCTGTTTTGGAAAAGGATAGTAGGTCTGTCTTAGGTATATTCCAGAGGGTCCATGACTTTACTAGAGCCTTCTTTTAATCCTGTCCCCAAAGTCTGTAATGCATTCAACAACTTCTGGAAAAAAAAAAAAAAGAACCAAAAGCTAACACAAATTCATGCATGGACCTCAAAACACTGTTCACCTGTCAATCAGTGGGCTACCTTCTTGGAATTTGGGGGGAGGGTGAGGGAGGGTGGAAGACAGTCTATATGAGCTTAGAACAGCCCTGTGAGACACACACCCAGCCCAAGTGTAGCCCAGGGCCAAGGGCTGGAAGGAAGTGTGTCTACCTGCGAGTTGGTTCCTCCCCAGGTTACCTCCCTGTGGAATGTCCTCAAGGCTTGTGAGAGACTGATGGACTGTCTCTCTAGTTAAGGATGACTTCTGGGGAACAGTAGATGCAGAATTATGCGAAGTGGGGTGCAGGAGTCCAGCTCCTATGGGGTTCAAAGGGAGGGAGGGAAATGAAAATAGTCCAGAGCAAGGAATCTTGGAACTCTTCTGGTAATGGCCTGAAACGGAACGCTAGACACGTTTATTAGGGTCATATATAGACAGCAAATTTTGGCAAACTTCCCCGTAAACTTGGATCCTTCACCCAGTTGTGTAATTATTTGTCTTATTAATTTGAGACATTTTCTCATTCCCTAATCTAGACTGGGAGAAGGTCAGAGACAATGATGTCCTTTACTGCACGTACCCTCAGAGATCTTGTTAGCTTCAGCATGTAGCACATTGGAAGCTGTTTCAGCAGCTCACATCACCACAGCATGTAGGACATGGAGGTTTAACCTCTGAAAGCTGCACTGAGGTGCCACAGAGGATCTGTCCTCTCATAGCTGATTCACAGATTCTACTATGAGGCTTGTGTCAGAAAAGATTTTCCACCATTCATCTCCTGACCTGGCCCCAACAGTGGGGACTCATGTCGAGGTGGAGGAAGCAGAAACAGCTTCATTAAAGAAAGGTGTGGTTGGGTCATCTGGAATCATGGAAGGCAGAAATGCTGAATAGATTGCAGACTCTAGGCCAACTGAAATCATGTCTCACCAGCTATTCCTGCAACCTTCACTGCCATAAGCCACATCTCGGGATTTGGGGTGTTCTCCTCCCTGGAAATCACTTGCCTTTCCACTGATAAGTCATGTCATCTCAGTTTGCTTCAAGCTACCCAAAGCTATTTACTTATTTTTCATCTGTGTATTTACTTGTTTATTGTATAGAGACACAGAAATTGAGAAGGAAGGGGGACAGAGAGAAGAAGAGAGAGAGTCGCCTGCAGCACTCACTGTTCTACTGCTTATGAAGCTTCCCCCCAACGGTTGGGAACTGGGGGCTTGAATCAGGTCTGTAAACACTGTAATAAGTATGATCTATCAGGCTGCTGCCCAGCCCCTTATTTATTTTATAAAGGTGCATTTATTTATTAACATGAGAGACATAAAGGAGAGAGGGCGGGACATCACATATGATGCCAGGAATTGAACTCAGGACCTCAGGGCCCAAGTCCAGTACTCTAGCCAATGCACAACCACCCAGGCCACTACTTTGCCCTATTTTTTAAATTTTTATAATTTTTATTTATAAAATAAAATATTGACAAGACCACAAGACAAGAGGGGTATGTTTCCACACAGTTCCCACCACCAGAGCTCTATAACTAATCCCTCCCTTGATAGCTTCCCTATTCTTTATTCCTCTGGGACTATGGACCAGGTCATTATGGGGTGCAGAAGGTGGAAAGTCTGGCTTCTGTAATTGCTTCCCCGCTGAACATAGGCATTAGCAGGTCGATCCATATTCCCAGCATGCCTCTCTCTTTCCCTAGTGGGGCAGGGCTCTGAGGAGGCGAGGCTCCAGGACACATTGGTGGGGTCATCTGCCCAAGGAAGTCAGGTTGGCATTATTGTAGTAGCATCAGGAACCTGGTGTATGAAAAAGAGTTAAGATATATAGCAGAACAAATTGCTGACTGATCATGAACCTAAAGGCTGGAATATTGCAAATGAAGATTTGGGGTCTCCATTTTAGAAAAAGCTACTAGGTCTATTTTAGGTATACTCCAAGGGGCCCATGACTTTGCTAGTTTTTTCCTGAGCCTTCCATATGATATGCAGATAGACCCAAGTTATTGTCTGGGGAGATAGTAACATAGTTGGAAGAAGGACTAGAAAGCTGGATCAGGTGTCCTATTTTTTAATTGAGTTAATGTTTCATAAGACTGTTGTTGCCTCAAGAGCAGTTTCACTCTTCCTCCAAATATGCATCTAAATATCATGGGGTGTTATCTCCACTCTCCACAGTACATTGGGTCTCCTGGCCCCTTACAGTCCTCTCTGCTCTCTCCACTCAGTGACCTCAGACCTGCAGACACAAGCTAAGGGCTTGATATGTTCCATCTGTCTATCCCCTCAGCTGGAAGTACTCTGGTACAGGCATGAGGACACACAGCTCTGCCAAAACTTCCTTGGGCACCCAAGCAGACAGTCTGAAGGAAATGCTGCACCCCTTGCTCTCTACCCTTTCCTCAAATACTGATCATCTTTCCTCCTCCTGTGTTCTCATTTTGGAGTCCCAGTTCTCACAGGGACACCCACTGACGCCAAGGAAAACAATGCATTCAACTAGTCCCAAAACACAGTCACCACCCCCATTTCACTTTTCTTCCCTATCTCCACCAGTGATCAAGCCCTTCTTACTCCTTCTTACTTCTTACTCCTTTCTTACAGGAAGCCCCATTTCTCACCTCATCTGTGGCTGTGAACTTCAAGTTGGCCTCCTTTGTCCCTTGTCCTCACACACATCGTACTCCACCCATCATTCAGAAGACAAGAATGTTCTCTTTAAAGTCCTGAGAAATTTTGCACATGTGCCAACAACTGTATTTACTGTAAGCCAATAACCCCCCATCCCAATTTAAAAGAATCCTGGGGGTCGGGCAGTAGTAGCACATGTGGCGCAAAGTGCAAGGACCAGCGTAACGACGCCAGTTTGAGCCCCCAGCTCCCAACCTGCAGCGGAATCACTTCAAAGGTGGTGAAGCAAGTCTGCAGGTGTCTATTTTTCTCTCCCCCTCTCTGTCTTCTCCTCCTCTCTCAGTTTCTCTCTGTCCTATCTAACAACAATGACAACAATAATATTAACAACGATAGACAACAAGGGCAACAAAAGGAAAAAAATGACCTCCAGAAGCAGTGGATTTGTAGTGCAGGCACTGAGCCCCAGCAATAACCCTCAGGGCAAAAAATATAAAAAATAATAAAAAAATCCTGAGCTAAACACCTCTCTCCTTGAGCTAATCCTCATCATTTAATGCACAAAAGCACAGGCTTAAGTTTCCCTACCAGAACAGAGTGAAGAGGGATTCTCATAGGACCACGTGGGAAATTTGAGCTTTGAGGCAAAAAGAAAAGCCTAAAGTATTTAGGGGGAAATTGACATATTTGCTCTTGATGTTTGTTGTTTTTATTAGCATTCATATTCTTACTAGGTCTTCACTGCTCAGGATCAGATCTTTCTTAGATAGAAATAGAAATGGGGGCTCAGGCAACAGTACACCTGGTTGAGCACACATACACATATTATAATGCAGAAACACCCAGGTTCAAGCCCTGCTTCCCACTTGCATAGCAAAGCTTAAAAGTAGTGAAGTAGTTCTGAGGGTATCTTTTTCTCTCTGCCTATCTCTTCCTTCTTAATTTTTCTCTGTCTCTATACAATAAAATTTTAAAATATTGTTAAATATTAATGTTATTCAATATTTAAATTGTTAATCATTATTAAAATATATTATTTTAAAAGAAAGAAGCAGAGGGAGAGACAAAAAATTACTACAGCACATAAACTTTCTTCTTGCATAGGGGGCTGAGCTCGAACCTGGGTCTGTCAAAGTGAGCTATTTTGCAGGCCCATGCTGTGATTATTTTATAATAGTACTTATTTTAGAGCAGTTTCTTGTTTACAGGAAAGTCAAGAAGTCAGTACTGAGAGTCCCCAAACACTCCATGCTGTTTCCTTCCTTCAGAGTGGCATCTTTGAGTGGCAGGCATGCATAGAAATCTTTCTCATGCCTTTTTATGGCTTGATAGTTCTTTTATTTTAATTAATGACTCATATTCCATTGGTTGGTTAACAAAGAATTGTACTTACTGACCTGTTCAAGTGGATCTTGGTAGCTAAGAATAAAGAAACTCCAATCTGTGTACAGGTTTTCATGCCAACATACATTTTTCAAGCCAATTGGAAATTCTCTTAAGAGCCTAACTGCTGGGTCATTATGTTTAGCTTTGTCAAAAACAGGCAAGCTTTCTTTCAAAGTGGCTTTACTACTCTGTATTCATGCCAGCGACAAATGAGAGTTTCTATTATCTCAGCAAATACTCATGTGTATTTGATACTGTGACTTTTTTATTAGTCATTTGAATATATACAAAAAGGCATTTTGTTGTTTTCATTTATAATTCTCTAGTAACAAATGATGCTGAGTCTATTTCCATATCTTTATATGCCAGCTGCTGTCTTCTTTAATGAGGAAGCCACATCTTTCACTCATTTTTTTAAATTTGCATTGCTCATTTTACTTTTGCTTGATTTCTACATTTTTTTGTGCTTATTGGACTTATCAGATCAATGTTGGGAAAATAGCTGTTTCAGTCTCTGGCTGAGCAGTATCTTTCAAAGGTAACAAGATTTAAATTTTAGTAAAGTCTAACTTATTTTTTTTATATTTTTTAAAAATATTATTTATTTATTTTGCCTTCAGGGTTATTTCTGGGGTTCAGAGCCTACACTACAAGTCCACTGCTCCTGACAGATTTGTTTCCCATTTCACTGTATAGGACAAAAAAAATGAGTGAGGTGGGGGAGATAAAGAGGGAGAAAGACAGACACCTCCAGACCTGCTTCACTGCCTGTAGAGCATGCCCCTACAGGCTAGACCTGCGGGCTCAAACCCTGGTCCTTACATAGGTTCTTGCACTTAGTACTATGTGTGCTTAACTGGATGTGCCACTGCTTGGCCCCTTAAGTGTAACTTACTAGTATTATCTTTTAAGAATCCTGGTTTGATGTTTTGTCTAAAAGCTCCTGGATGGACCCAAGATGACTAAGATTTTCTCCTATGTCACCTGCTAGCAGTTTTCCATTCTCCATTTAGTCTATGGCCTATTAATGACAGATACAAGGCTTGGCTCTCTTGACTTCTTTAACATGTTTATGAATGCCCAACTGTTTCAACATTTAGCTAGAGAAGCCATCATTCCTCTGTTGGAATGCTTTTGCTACTTTGGCAGAGATCAGTGTGTGTGTGTGTGTGTGTGTGTGTGTGTCTGTTTCTGCTTATTCTTTTACCACCACTGTGTTGTGATACAGTAAATTTTCAAGTTGGGTAGTATCACTCATAATACTCATAATGTTCTTTAGTCTTGGGATAACTATTTTAAGTCTATTTTGCCTTCTATATAAGTTTCAGAATCAGCTGTTGATATTCACAAAATAGGCTATTATGATTTTGCTTTAGACTGCCTTGAATCTGTGGATGATTTTGATAAAGGTCACAAGTAGCAAAGTTAATGTAGCCCCCCAAAAAGACTACAGATAATACTTACTTACTCATCTTCGGTGAATACAAACTATTGTTTTCCTTCCTCATTAGGTATGGAAATAGCACACTGATGAAATTTATAGCTACAAATTGCATTCTGGAGGCTGCGTTCATAACTCTACTGATATTTTCCTTATCATTGAAATTGTAATTGACATTACCTAATGGTTAAGTTTGTGGTCATCTGCCCTCATTTTTTTCTGAAGTTTTATCCATAGAAATAGAATAGGATGTGTTTATATATCAAAAGAGATGTTTTAGCTTGAATTGCTAGCAAATATAGACTATGAGAAATTCAGATCTCCCCTTTAGGCCAGTAGGTTTCAGACCTGGGAGGGTTGATGGTATAGTTTGAATCTTACCTTCAAATAAGTATAAGTTTCTTACCTACAGGCAGGTAAGAAGCCAGGAGGGTTGAGGGTATCTGGGTGAGCTTTCCAGAGATCATACTCTTACTCAAGGAAACTGGTCTTTCTTTTTTATGTTATTTTTAATTAGTGATCTAACACTGTCTCAAAGAAGCATAAAATCAGGGGCACAGTGTCACACTCTTACAAAAAAAAAAAAAAAAGAAGTGATTCTGCTAAGTGAAGTGAGTAAAGAGCTAAAGGTCTACTAGCAGATGACTTCATTCACCTGTGGACCATAGATACTTAAACCAATGGACTTGCAAGGTAAATCAAGGTAAGCAAACTGTCTATGGGGCTTTGTGAGAACTATGTTGGCTACAGGTGGGAGAGGATACAGAGCTTTAGTAGAGGGTATGAAGCTGTTTTGTTTGCTTGTTTGTTTTGCTTTGTTTTTTCCTGAAAATTCAGATCTTCATCCAATTGATTGAATGATGCCCTCCCACATTAGGGAAGACAATCTCCTTAACTCAGCTTCACCAACTAAAGTATTGATTTTATCCCAAAACATACTCCTAGTTTACACATAAATGCTAACCACCACTGCACAAAATAGCTCACCTGGATAGTCTACTTGTTTAGCCATTCAGATGACCTAGGTTTGATCCTGGTACTCACTGGGGTCTTAAGAATTGCAATTCAGGAACCAGAGAGATTGTCCACCTGGTAGTTTGTGTGCCTTCTTGGGTACATGATACAGCCCAGGTTCAGGCCCCATCGTCATATGAGTATTATAACACCAGGAGGAGCTCTAGAGCGGCAATGTCTCTCCTTCACTCTGCCTCTCTTTCTATTTTTTTAATTATTTAGTTTCTCTCTCTCTCTCTCTCTCTCTCTCTCTCTCTCTCTCTCTTTCTCTCTCTCTCTCTCCCTCTCTTTCTCTCTCTCTCTCTTTTTTTTTACTTTTGACAGAAAAAGAGAAATCGAGAAGGAAAGGGGAGATAGAGAGGGAAAGAGGAAGAAAAACACCGGTAGCACTACTTCAGGGTTCATGAAGCATTCTCTCTGCAGGTGGGGTTTGGAAGCTTGAGCCCATATCCCTTCACATTGTGACATGTGGGTTCAGCTGGGTTCAGCATTGCCCAGAACCCTCTGTCTCTCTGTCTTTCAGTCTGAATGAAAAGTTGTCCCTGGATGGGTGAAATCACACTTGTATAAGACCCCAGCTCCACAAATGAGATAAAAGAAGAGTAAAGAAGGTGAAAGTGGGGAGAGTGGAATGGGAGTAGAAGGGAGCAAAGCAGGCTAATAAAATTCAGGAGAATACAGAGTTAATATAAACCTGAACTACATTCCCCAGACAGCACTGGTAGTTTCCCTCACTTGTGTGAGCAGCACATGGTGAAGCAGTGGCATGTCTTTTAGTTCCTCTCAACCATAACTGAGAATTTCAGTTGAGTTCCAGGCTACCAGGATGTTTGAAGCCATCATGTCTGCTAGAGTGTATCCAAGAAGAGAGAGGGAATGTCATACTTCCTTTATGGCCTCTCTGGTTTCACTGTAGATTCTCTTGTAATTTCCCCTCTTTTTTTTTTTTTCTTTTTGTCCCTGCCAGGGCTTCATTGCTCTGAGCTGGATTTTTTATATAGAACAAAAAGGAAAGAGACCACAGCACTGAAGTTTTCTCCAGTGTAGATGGGGTCAGCTTTAAGCCTGGGTCATGTGCACGGTAGAGCAGGTGCATTCTCCAGGTGCTCTGAATTCCATTTCATCTCATTCACAGATGTGTAAGAGGACTGCTGTGACAGTGAGTCTAAAACCTGCCATTTTGCAGAGATATCTCATGGGTTTCTAGCTACACTCTGTTTTTTGTTTTTTCTTTATTGGGGGACAAATGGTTTACAGTCGACAATAAAAATGCAGTAGTTTGTACATGCATAACATTTCCCAGTTTTCCATATAAAAGTATCCACTCTAGGTCCTCCTCTGCCATCATGTTCCAGGACCTGAACCCTCCCTTTCACCCCACTACCACAAATAGCCATGATCTTATTTAGTGTGTGCGTGTGGGTGAATGGGGAGAGTGTGTTGTTTTGGAAGTTTCAATTTTGTTCACACAAAAGAACAGAAGTGCTCAAAAATTAGGATCCTAAACATGTGCACCCTGTGATTATATATCCAGAACCTGGAAATCTGATACATCCATGGACCTCTCAGAGCCACTGTAAGAAAGGGTGGGCAGTAGAGCTCCTGCTAGAACACATGCATTACAATGTGCAAAGCAGTAGTGCAGCTGCCTCTCCTCTCCCATTTGACCCACCCCTCTCAATTTCTGTCTCTATCCAATAAATAAAACTGAAATTAATATTAAATAAATAGCTACCAGGAGCATTGGATTCATTGTGCAGGCGCCTAGCCCCAGTGATAACCCTGGTGGCAAATAAACAAATAAATATCCATGGTGGCTGCTGCCCAACTCTCTCCAGGGACACTCCTGCCAATGCCCACTTAGCCCTTAGTGGTTCTCACCTCCACTAGGAGCAGGAAGTGCACCCTTAGTTCTAAATATGGCCTCTGAGTGTGGGAGCCCAGCTTCTCACTTCCTGTGAGAGTCCACAGGGGCAGGAGGGAGTATGCCACCAACCCCCCACCCCTGCTTGGGGCAATGCCAGGTAGTTCCAGGGCACAGGCTGCTTCCCACAAAGGCTTCTCCATTAGTGGTGTACTGCAGGACTATCAGGTAATGTCAACCAGGCTCCAGGCTTTGCCTGGACAGAAGCTTCTAGAAAAGCCCGAGGAGCCTCGCCCCTCCTCCCCCACCCCGCAAGGACAAGTCTTTCCAGTTGATGGGTGATTTGCTGGACTTTTGCAGCACCTCTTGGGCTTATAGAAAGCCAGGACCCCTGGGGAGAAGACCATTCCTCTATCCTGGTGAAGTCCACATGAGAAGTTGGGGTGCACCTCTCTGGCTGCCACATGACAAGGTGATGGCATTCTGGATGGTTCCTTCCCTCCCCAGCCCCTCTGGCTGGATGCTGACCTTGTGAAATATATTCATTGGAGGTGGCCAACCAAATGCCATATCTGGGTCTCCAGAAAGGAGAGGTAGGAGCAGTGGCACAAACAGAATCCATCAGCCCCACAACACCCCCTCCTCCCAGAGCAGCTTCAGTCATGGCCGGACCTCTCCATGGCCCCTCTGCCACTATGATCACAGAACACCCTCCAGTACAAAGAGACAAACCTTTAGTTCCCACTGAAGCTGTGAAGAGCCGCATAAAACATAAAATGTATGCAATAAAAACGCCAATAACGATAAAATCTAATGAATCTAGCACCATCTGCTGGCAGAATATAATTAGTGCAGCTCTCTAAATCACTAATGCAGATTTCCCTATCATTTTATCAGCACACTAATGGTTTATAGTACAGTTATTGTTACATAGGTATAATTTATTATCTCCTTGTGATAGGTGTCTGCAAAACAATATCACCCCTGACTTAGGTCCTTTCCCACTACCATGCACCAAAGACCTAAAGTCCCCACCCTCCCACTCCCCCCGCTTCCTCAGAGTCCTTAGCTTTGGTGTCACCAAACATTTTTTTTTAATTATTAAAAAAAAGAAAGAGAGAAACAGAACATCGTTTTGACACAGAAGAGCTAGGATTGAACTCAGGAATTCAGAATCCCAAGTTCTTTGTTACAGCACTGTGTCACTTCCCAGGGGGACTTAGAAACAAAAATAAAAATTCAAAATAAATAACAAAGGAATTTAATGTAGCAAAGTAGCAGGTCAAGTAATACAATGCATTCCAGCCAGAGATTTCAGGGGAATATAATACCACCAAGAAACAAACAGTTCTCCAGAATACAGCCAGCCTGTCAGAAGATTTTATTTCCAAGTCATATAGAGTTACAGCTTGATAAAAAAATTTAAAAACTCAAAAATAAAGAATCCTGGTTCGAGCTCTGGCTCCCCATGTACAGGAGGCAAGCTCTGAGAGCAGTGGAGCAAGTCTGCAGGTGTCTATCTCTCTTTGTCTCTATCTCCTCCATGCCTCTCAGTTCCCCTCTGTCTTATTCAATAAAAATGAAAAATGACTGCCAGAAGCAATGGATTCATAGTGCCAACACTGAGCCCCAGTGATAACCCTGGATGTAGTAGTAGTAATAATAATAATAATAAGGAGGAGGAGGAGAAGGAGAAGGAGAAGAAGAAGAAGAAAAGAAAGCAAGAAAGCAAGAAAGCAAGAAAGAAAGAAAGAAACTCAAAGAGGAAGAAAAAAGTTCCTAAGGGCAGATCAAAGTAATATAAGAGAACCAAGAAAAACACACCAAAAGGACACAATAAAACTCAGACAAATTGATGAGCTCAGACACAAAATAAACAAATAGATTGCAAAAAATGTTACCTTAAAGACAAAAATGACAGAGATGCAGATGTGAAGAGCTTAAAATTTGAGAATTAAAAGTTCTAAAGGTTTGATCATCAGCAACACATAACTAAACATTCTAAAGAACAGAACCCAGTGCTGTAAGTCACCCGGGTGGGAGGTTGCCTGCTTTGCTATGGACACAGTCCAGGTTCGACCCCCAGGTGTAATATGACACAGAAGGAAGGTTCAGTGTTGTGGTAGTTCTCTCTCTCTCTCTCTCTCTCTGTCTCTGCCCCTCTCCAAAGCAGAAAGGAATACTAAAACATTACTAGGAAGCTATTTAATTTACCATATTTATTTCAGCATTATTACAATAGTCAAGAACTGGGAACAACATAAGTTCCCACTGACAGAAAGTTCCTGAAGGTGTGATGATGTTATACAATGAAATGCTATTCAGCTATCAAAAAAGAGGAAATTCTGCTATCTGCAACCCCAGAGACCAACAGGGCATTACACTGAGTGAAATAAATTAGATGGAGAAATATAAGCACTGTGGTTTCACTCATATTTGGTACATAGAGTAAACAAACAGATAACATAAAGTCACAAACTTGATCTAAAAGACTGGTGGTTAACAGAATGGAAAGGGAGGGACCAGGCAGTGGCACACCCAGTAAAGTGCACATGTTAACATGCTTGAGGGCCTGTGTTCAAGGTAAAGCAGTGCTGCTGGTTTATATCCCCCTTTCCCTCTCTTTCTCCTTTCTCTTGTTCTCTTGCTAGCTATTTCTCTATTTTCTTCCTCATTGTCATGTCCACTAGTAGAAGTAACTGAAATGCCAGAAAAACTCATGAAGGAAAGACAGCTTCCATTTGTCTGTTTTGTTTTGCCACCACAGTTAATACTGGATCTCAGTGTCTACACAACTCCCCCATTTCCAGTGGCCACTTTTATAGAAGATGAGAGACAGAGAAGGGGAAGAAAGATAGACATCTGCAGCACTGCCTCATTCCTCACAAAACCTCCTCCAGTGAAGACTGGGGGCTTGAACCTGTATTTTTGGGCAAATAAACATGTGCACTCAGTCAGGTGCACCACCAGCAGCTCCATTAAGTAATACTGAAAAGCACTTGGCATCAGGTGTGGCTCCAAGAAAGTGCTGTGCATATGAAAGGGATGGTTGGCAGGGCACTTTCAGGAAGCTTTTAGAAGCTCCCATTACGATTCTCATTGTCCTTGCCCTTCTTCACTTCCTTAATTGACCCATGACACTAGGCTTGATCTCTTTCTTGGGTGTCAGGTGTTGTTCGAATCTTGTTTCCATTCTTGAGCCCATTTAATCCTAAATGTATAAAGAACACAGTCAGAACCAGGACATCCTGTTGGATTGTGATGAACTCATCAACTAAAGCAAACTCTGTCCTCTGGTAGAAGAGGCATTTCTCAAAAGTCCTGTAATGATGAGCCCATGGCTTCTTGTGCTTTGAGAATACCATTACAGCACAGATAATCTCACAGGTCACACAGCACATGTGTAAACTCACCAAGAGGAAGAACATCCAAGATGGTTTCCTGCTGCCCTCTGGTGTCACTCTGTGGAAATGCAATGATGGGTAAGAAGGGAAGCATCCAAAGGAAAGTTTCCAAAAAAAAGGAAATCTTGAGTAAGCCAAGCGTGCATGCTGACAGATTCAGGCTGACCAGGTGTATCAAGCAAAGGTGCAGGTAACTCAACGAATAATAGCTGCTCCCATTAAGCCAGCACTGGCCCTCTGCCAGTCAGTGTCAGAAGTTTTACAGGTGTGATCTCACCTTGCTGGCTGAGGCACACCCAGATGAAGGTGTGATTATTCTCCTGGCCTCAGAGACAGCAAGTCATGAGCCTAAGTTCACTGAACTAGTCACTAAGATCCAAGCTCAGATAGGTTTGAATCCAGATCCTGTGGCCTTTGGGGTGCTTAGGGATGAGAAATCTTACAATGTTGGCAAATGACTCACCTGGGGTTTTGCCATGTGTGCAACTCAGGTTCAAGCCTGGCCCCCTGCTGCGCTGGAGGAAGCTTCAGTGCTGCAATCTCTTTCATTCTACCCTGGCCCCCTGCTGCGCTGGAGGAAGCTTCAGTGCTGCAATCTCTTTCATTCTACCCATCTCCCTCTCTCTCCCTCTCTCTCTCTCTCTCCAAAAGGAAAGAAATCTCACAGAATATTTGTGCACTCTTAGAATTCCTCCCTGGAAGAGATACCATGTGATATGGGCTTTGAAGACTGATCACTGAGGGTGGGGCCTTTAAGGGGAAGGAGTACCCCTCTGAGAAAATGCCCCAGTGAAGCCATGGATGTGTGGGGGGGTCATCTGTGGCTGTGATGAAGTGAGTGGCTCAGCTGGACTGGGGTGTGAAGAGAGCACTGTGAGGTGAAACAGACATGCAGGTAAGCCTTGACATCATGTGCTGTGCTCTTCCCTGAGTGCCCTGATACTGACACAGTCAGGAAAAAATGCTGAAAAAGAAATAACAAGTGGTCAACTCATATGTAAGGACAAGACAGTCCAGTAATGTGGCTCTTCCTGAACAGCAGGGATACCCAGAGGAGCAGGAACTCACGGGAGTGCTGGATGAAGGTCAAGTTAAAAATTACAGTGCTGGGGCATGGGCTGCATCCAGTAAAGTAGACACATGATTATTAATGAGGACCCAGGTTCCAGACCCTATTCTCCATCTGCAAAGGGGAAGCTTTGCAAGCAGTGGAGCTGTTCTGCAGGTGTCTATCCTTCTCTCTCCCTCTGTCTCTCAACCTGTACCCAAAAAACAATGGTCACGGGAGTGGGGGAGTTTTGTAGTCACTAAGCCTCAGTGATAACCTTGGTGGCAAAAAGGGAGGGAAGGAAGAAGGAAGGAAAGAAGGAAGGAAGGAAGGAAGGAAGGAAGGAAGGAAGGAAAGAAAGAAAGAAAGAAAGAAAGAAAGAAAGGAAGAAGGAAGGAAGGGAGGGAGGGAGGAAGGAAAGAAGGAGGGAGGGAAGGAGGGAGGGGGAGGGAAAAAAAGTACAATTGGATCAGTATGAAATGGTAGCTCTTGCTAGAAGAAGGATTTCAAGAGAAGAGTCCTTTGAGTAATGCTAGTGCAGAGACCCTCTCCTCTGCATCTTACATCTCCTAACAAAGTTGGATGGACTCTGATAAACGTGGAACCTACTTTCCTATGGGCGTTTAACCCAGTGCACCACCTCCTGGCCCCATGGAACCTACTTTCAAAGTCAACATCAGGACAGTTTTCCTGAAAACCCCTGACATACAGTGCAGTGCAGAAAGACCTATATCACTATGTATGTTGTTACCACCTGAAACACCTGTGAAACACCGCTTTTTTCTTAACAAAGTTTAGAATAAAAAAATAGAGTAATTTTTCCTCGTTGCATGGACATTGCTCCAGGTTGACTTTTTCAGGTAGAAAGAGAGGCAAGGGGTCAGGAAGTGGCTCATTCAGTAGTGCACACAGACCACCATATGTAAGGACCTAAGTAAGAGCCCCTGATCACTGCATTTTCAGGAGCACCTGAAGGGAGAAGCTTTGAGTGGTGCAGTGGCACTGTGGTATCTCTCCTCTCTGCATCTCTCTTTGCCGCTGCTTCTTGCCCTCTGTCTCAAGGAAAGAGGAAAACTATGACTTTCAAGAGTTGTAGAGTCCTGAAGGCATTGAGCCCCAATGATAGCCCTGTCAGAAAAAAAATAGAAGTTGGAAACAGACAGAGAAAGAGAGCAAGATGCCATAGTGACAAAGCTTCCT
This sequence comes from Erinaceus europaeus, assembly GCF_950295315.1. Taxonomy (NCBI): domain Eukaryota; kingdom Metazoa; phylum Chordata; class Mammalia; order Eulipotyphla; family Erinaceidae; genus Erinaceus; species Erinaceus europaeus. The sequence goes on along the minus strand of NC_080172.1, from coordinate 51,851,470 downwards.
GCAGTGCAGTAGGGGCTGGTTCAGATGCATGGAACATCTTAAAATGAAATGTACCCTTTAGGCTCCTATAAGGATCTAAGATAAGGGAGGGACAACAGTCTTGACTCTTGCCTTGGTTCAACTCACCCTCTACCAACCCCCAAAGTGACGGTAGGCAAGCAAAACCCAGATCTAGTAAGCACTGGCTCAGCACATCTCCAGCCCCTCTGCCTATCACTTAGCCCAACCTGACTGCATGGGGTCACCTGCTTCTCCTCCACCAGACTCTCGTCCCCTCACTGAGCATCCCTGTGTGGAGGCAATTACATTCTCATACCTGTGACTAACCACTTGCTTCACACAGAGAGGTTGTCCCTAATCACCATAGTTAAGCATCACATGCAGATGTTTCACTGCCTTCGGGACTGAGCTAATGTTATATTCTTTGTTTATCTCTTTGCTTGAGTGTGTATGTGTATGGGTATGGGTATGGGTATGGGTATGGGTATGGGTATGGGTATGGGTATGGGTATGGGTATGGGTATGGGTATGGGTATGGGAGGACTTCTCTTTATTTCTATGTTTCTCTGTTAGTAGCAATGTGAATGAAAAAGTTAACCAAGGAGTAGTGAAATCATATATGTACAAAGTCCCAAAACACCACCAGATAAGAAAGAATGAAGAGAGAAGCAGAGGGGAAAAGGGAGGAGGACTGGGAAGACTGCATTAGGATTATGCAAAAATTTTAAGTCTGAGGCTTTGAGGTTCCAGGTTCAATCCTCAGTACCACCATAAGCCAGAGCTAGCAGTGCTGTGGCCTTTCTCTCTATGTATCTCTCTAACTAAAATAAATTTTAAAAAATCTAAAAATAAGATAAGAAGAGATGTAAGAAGAAAGTAAAAAAAAAGAGCAAAAGAAATAGAAAAAAGAAAGAAGGAAAGAAAGAAAGACAGAGAAAGAAAGAAAGAAAGAAAGAAAGGGAGAGAAAGAAAGAAAAAAAGAAAGAAAGAAAGAAAGAAAGAAAGAAAGAAAGAAAGAAAGAAAGAAAAGGAGAAAGGAAGGAAGGGAGGTAGGGAGGGAAGAAGGAAGGAAGGAAGGAAGGAAGGAAGGAAGGAAGGAAGGAAAGAGTAAAGAGGCCAACGGTTTGATCGCTATTCAGTGAGAACTTGCTGCTGCCTTGGACACAATGACTGTCCATTGAGTTCTCTGTTCATGAAATGATCTTGGTGGTTCACACACTTCCCCCATGATTAAAAGTCACTACGAACCTACAAGTACAGCAAGAATGTGTTCCTACCCTTCAGCTCCTGGGTGAGGGCCACCAACCAATCTCTCAGAATTCCCTCCAGATACCTAAAACACATATGTGACTTCATGTTTGTTAGACTGTGTCGTGTGTGGTGGAGTTAGGTAGGAATGGCTGAGAAGGTGGAGGAAGGGAGACTTCTCTGAGCTGGAGTCGATGGTTCTGATTATCTCCAAAATAAGGATCTAGAAGAAAATGGAGACTGTCTTCCAACCTAAATCATTGTGAATTCATGGAGAAAGTGTGTCTGACCTCTACAAAGCCAATGACACTGTCTCCTGGCGTGATCCTCCTGAGCCTATTGCAACAGCTACCGAAGAACTTTCTAGCAATTATTGGGCAGAAATTATGTCTGACTTCTCTCTGAATCTTCATCAGTTCAGTACCTAAGCCATAGTAGGTTCTCACTGTGTTGAGTGGTTATGCTTTTGAGTCATGCCTGAGTAAGTGCTGTTTCCCTCACACCATGGCGATGCCCATGCCGAGGTGGACTTAACCATGAAAACAGCCAGTCAATAACATTGGCATTCAAGACCACACCCCTGTCAAAATCCTTGGACTGTGAGGACGAGTTCCTGAGCAGCTCACAATAAAAGGAGGGGCACAGAGAGACAAATGCAGATCTTGCATCATGAAGATACCATTCTATTTACACCCTGTTTGGAAGAGAAACACATCTATAAACACGAAAGTTCTCTGCAGATCTAAGTCTCCAGGCATGTGTGTGGGGGTTGGGCTGGGTTGTAACTTGTGTGTTCATGTCCATCTCTTTAGGGAGAGAGGATGAGTGGTTGTCTCCCTCAGCTCAGCCTCCCACAATTTTCCCTCTGGACCACTCATTCCATAAAAATGTATTGTGTTCAGTACCACATTACTTTATCTGGCTAGCAGGCAGTCCTGAAAAATTGACACTCAGTTGCTCTGTGCTTTACCTTCACCTTGTGATCTCTCCCAAAGCAACGACTCATGCAGACACAGTGTGACTTCCTGGACAGTTTATTTGGATTTTGGTGCCATTCTGGCTCTGTACTCTGTCTTTATCTTTTAGGAGGATGCTTCTGTTGATAACTGTGCTCAAGGGCTGGCTGCTGCTGAAGTTAACCAATCAGATACCCAAATGGTTCAAGTATCCTGGTAGATGTGAAGAAGGTCATGAAAGTGACAAAGTCTCTAGCTAGGTAGAGAGGGGATTTTTCTTGAAGATGTGAAAAACTTTATTGAAGATTATATCACTTGAGTTTTATATTTCAAAGTTTTCTTTCTTTTCCCACTTTTTTTTTTTTGCAAGCTCAGACTATCAGGAACTGCTAATTTGCAATGGAACTAGCAGGCTTTTTGTTCTTTTTGTAAGACTTTCTTTTAAAAATATTTTCATTAATTTTATTGTTTTTAATCATTCAGCTCCTTTTTATATTTAAAATTTTATTTATTTATTATTGGATAAAGACAGAGGGAAATTGAGAAGGGAGGGGGGATAGAGAATGAGAGGGACAGAGAGACACACCTGTAGCCCTGCTTCACCATTTGTGAAGCTTTCTCTCTGCAGGTGTGTTCCAGGGCTTAAACCTGCATCCTTGCACACTAATGTATGTGCTTAACTGGGTACACTACTGACTGGCCCCTTCATTTTATGTTTCTCAGTTTATAGGAGAGAGATAAATTGAGAGGAAAGGGGATAACAGAGAGGGAGAAGGAGAGAGAGACATTCAACAATGCTTCACCGCTCTTAAAATTTCCCCCCTATACTGAGGATTAGGGGATTTCCAATCACATCCCTCCTTGAAGCTTCTAAATTCAGCCTTTGCCTCCTTCCGCAGTCTGGACAACATTCTGACCTGCCCCATTACCAGGAGTTTCACTGCTAGTGAGATCTATTGGTTGTCCGCCATGAGGCCCCCATCAAGGTCAGTCCTACTGTTGTAAGCTGCTCCTCTCTCTGGACCTACAGTGGTGGTGAGGAAATGCACAGGAGCAGACAATGTACAGGTGCAGACAACGTACAGGTGCAACCTTGGACATGCCTAGTCCTTCTACTCGTTCAGCTCTTGTCCTCTCCTCAGAGGATTTAATTCCTCTGCTCAGAGTCTTATATTCAATGGAAACATAGGGTTTTATATTGATGTGGAAATTGAGCTCCCATCATGTTGATGATCATTTTTCTCTCGTTGCCAGGCTCCAGAAGATTTAAGGAAAAACCATTTTACTCTACCTCCTTCTTTCTCTTATTATTTACTTATTTATTTATTTTGCCACCAGGGTTATCACTTGGCCACAGTGCCTGCAATGAAGAATGCCAGCACTCATGATGGCCTTTTTTAAAAAAAATTATTTATTTAGATAGTGAGAGAGAGCGGGAGACAGAGAGGAGACACACCACTGCATACATCCACTACTAGTGAAACTTCCCCTGTGCAGAAACTCCCGGGAGCCAGGGGGATTAAACTCTGGTCCTCACACATGGGACTGTGTGAATTCTACTGAGTGAGCACCTGTCAGCCCTCTACTTCCATTCCTGATGGCACCCAATTCTATGCTTAGTTACATGGTAGGCCCTTAGCAAGAGCATAGGGATACATTGTATCCATATGTACTTCCCTCTGAGCCCAGCAATGGACACTGGCTATACGTGAGTATCCTCTGCATAGAAATGTGGGCTGACTGACAGTGTGTATGTTTGTGTGTAGAAAAGAGAAAGAGAGGGAGAGAAGAGAAAGAGAGTGGCAGCAGCAGCTTAGAATATATAGAAAGCCACCTCCATGGAACCTTGATGTGACTCAGATTTGCAGACACAAAGTCTGATCTCTTTATCCGTTCCATAAACAACATGATACCTGCTTGTCCAGGTTTCACATGCCTACTTGTCAGCACCAGCCCAGCAGAAGGGTGTATGTACATGACAACAGAGGCAGAAACAAGGACATTGCATCTCACTAAATACATTGGCTCAGCTCAGCTTCACTGCTGAGAGAGCAGAAGGATGCTAGCCAGGAGCCAGGGGCTAGGAACCAGGAGCCAGGCACCAGAAGCCAGGAGCCAAGGGCCAGGGATGAGAAGCCAGGGGCCAGAAACCAGGGGCCAGGAGCCAGGAACCAAGGGCCAGGAGTCAGGGGCCAGGAGCCAGGGGCCAGGGGCCAGGGGCCAGGGCTGATGGCTCCTGGGGCTTCAGGGACCTACACTCAAGTTCCTCTGTTTATACTCGGTCACACGGTTGTGTCTCAGGCATCTGTGTGGTAAATAGCCCCCAGCTGATACTCTGCTACATAAAATGAGATCACAGTCCAACCTATTACCTATAGAGTTCTTGAGAAGCAAGAGTTGAGCCGAGATTTTAAAATTGTAAAGATTCATTTTACATAGATCAAGCAATCCTCTGTCTATAGGTAAAATATGTCAAGTCAACTTTGAAAAACTATATTGCATCTCTCTAATTTGTCAGTAGTGGTTTAATATGTGGTTGACAAGATTATAAAATTCCCAGGAAAAGCACCCACAGCACAGCTCTTTGTCACCTCCCCACCCTGGCTCCCTGTGCCCCGTCCCAGAGAACAGCTATACCTCTCACAAAGTCTTAGAGACAGTTTGACTACTCTTGTTTTTTCTTCCAAATTCAAATGTTTCGGTTACCAATAAAGCACAAGCAAGTGAAGCCATCTAGTATCTGTCTCTCACCTCCTTACTTACTTCACTAAACACAATCACCTTCATTTTTCTAAGACCTGCATATAATTAATAAATTCTGTTCAAGCCCCTGGTCCCCACCTGTAAGAGGAAAGCTTCATGAGTGGTGGAACAGTGTTGCAGATTCTCTCTCTTTTTCTTGCCATACCCCCCAACTCAGTTCTTTCTGTTTTAAATATATGTCCATCCTCCAGGATCAGTGAATTCATGTGCTAGGAAGATGGGTCCTGAAATTAGTGCAGCCTGGAATGTTCCTAGCCATGACCACAGAATGCAAGATCAGACCTACAGGGATGTAGAGGTTACATAGGCTCCTGTGCTAAATATGGGCCCCAGATCAAATTGATGGGGTTTACAGTGAACAATATTTATATATATCCCATATTTGGGAACTACTCTCTTCCCCAATTGAGCTTTCTAGTCCTTTTCCAACTATGACACTATCTCCCCAGACAATAACTTGGGTCCACCTGCATGTTAGATGCAAGGATTAGGAAAAAAATAGTAAAGTCTTGGAATATACCTAAACTAGACCTCGTAGATTTTTCCAAAATGGAGACCCCAAATCTTCACCTGCAATATTCCAGCCTTTAGGTTCATGATTGTTCAACAATTTGATTGGCTTTATGTCTTAACTCTTTTTCACCCACCAGGTTCCTGATTCTACCATGCCAACCTGACTTCCCTGGGCAGACGACCCCACCAATATGTCCTGGAGCCCTGCCTCCCCAGATCCCTGCCCCACTAGGGAAAGAGAGAGACAGGCTGAAAGTATGAATCAATCTGTCAACACCCATGTTCAGCAGGGAAGCAATTAGAGAAGCCAGACCTTCCACCTTCTGCACCCCATAATCACCTTGGGTCCATACTCCTAGAGTGATAAAGAATAGGGACGCTTTCAAGGGAGGGGATTGGACATGGAATGGGGATTGTGTGGAATTGTACCCCTCTTATTTATGGTCTTGTCAATATTTCCATTTTAGAAATAAAAAATTTGAAAAAAAGAAAAAAAAAGGAAAATGTGAATGAGACGAATAAATAGAAGATGAAATTGAACGCAAATGTATGTTAGCATAGATGAAGTCAATGTCATGCTAATGCTTTTATTATTAATAACTAAGATATATTAAAGATTTAATGTGGGCTAACATTTTTTTTTCTTAAAGATTTGATTTTGCTCAATTGGAGAGACAGAAACTCAGATAGAAGGGGGAGATCAAGAGTGGAAGAGAGAGAGACACCTGCATCACTACTTCCTGCTCCTGGAGCATATGCTTACAAGGGGAATGGAGGTTTGAACTTCAGTCCTTGGTCATGATAATATGTGTGCTGTTCCAGGTGCCACCCAGTCCCAAACACTATCTAATGTCATTTATAGAGAGTACATGAAAAAAAAGAAGATGAACCAGTGAGTGAAACAAAATGTATCTTTGAAACAAAAAAATGCATCTTTGAACTATAAAATTATCCAACAGCTGGCCAGCTACAGGGACATTGGAGGTAGATGAGGTACTTCCTAAGGACAGAAGGGGAAATGACTAAGGGTGTCTACCCCTGTGATCTGAGAGGCTGGGCAATACTTGGGGTACTAGGTTCTGTGGCAAAGAAGGCACAGAGCAGGCAGCAGCCTGTGCCAGCAGAAGAGGCACAGATCAGAACTGGGTACCGTGGTCTTTGGGTTCATGTGTAAATCTAACACCCAGTCCTGGGCTGACTTCCACTGCCCACTACTCCTAAGCAATAATCACCTCCTATACTAGGTCAGTATCATCCTCCCCAAAAGTCACAGCTCCCCATTGAACAAAAACATCTTCAAATATTTTCTCAAAGTATATTCCCTTGGTGGGAATAACCTCATTCATTGCTCTGAGATTCATCTAGCTCTAAACCTGAGTCAGAAGGCCAGGGAGAGAGTTGACCAGGTAGGGCTCCTTACCAAACCTGTCACCTGGGCTCAAGCCTTGACAACTCATGGAAGTGTCATGTCACCACACTTCAGTGCTACAGTCTCCTCCCCCCCATTAACAATAAATCTGAGGCCAGGTGATGGTGCACCTGCTGAAGCGCACACGTTACCACGTGCAAAGATCTGAGTTCAACACTTTGGTTCCCACCTTCAGGGGAGGCAGGTATCTCTCTCTCTCTCTCTCTCTCTCTCTCTCTCTCTCTCTCTCTCCTCCATCCCCATCCCTCTCTATCTCTTCCTTTCTTTTCAAATTGTCTCTATCCAAAATAAATAAATATATTAAAATAAGCAAACCTTTACAAAACATACGTGAAGGTTGTCCCTCTTTCTTTATCCCTCTGACTTTCATCCTCTATTAAAAATAATGGTGAGCAGAAACAGTGGAGTCATGTAGGCAACCACCCTTATCCTCATAGATACCCCTGGTGATAAGGGGCAAAAAACATGAAGAAAAATATCCTTAAGAGTCACATGGAGCCTTGGGGTATGTGTATTAGACTCGGGTAGGGGGAGTGGGGTCACAGGGATGTTAGAAATGGAACAATGGTGAGTGGCAAGTAGATACATTCACTTTGGGAATAGCTAGAGAACAGTCCCTTGTGCAAAAAGACTTTCATGTCTGAGGCTCCAAGGTCCCAGGTTCAGTCCCCAGCTCTACCATAAACCAAAGCTGAACAGTGTTCTGGTCTTTTTGTGTCTTTATTTCTGTATCTCTCTCATTAAATTGTGTAAAACAAAACACTCAAGGCCAAATGTGGGAGAGGCCCATACATGTACACACAAATGTGTGTGTATAAGATAGGAGAGTGAATGAGGAGAAATATGGAGACGGATGCTAGTAAAAACCAGTGATTAAGGCCACTCCAAGTGCCCAGGGCTCACATTACTCTTCTAGCTGGTTTCTAGATCACTCGCTCCTTCTCTGGTCCTGCTGGTGAAAGAAACCCTGCACTCTGCCCTGCTGAAGTGGCTGGTTGCACTTCACAAAGCTGATGCTGGGTGGCTGGGTCCCGTGCAAGAAAGGTTGCAGGATTCAGCACCCTGAACCCACAGTGAGCTAATGTTCTCACTTTCTCTAGCTCTGTAGGCCTCACTCCACTGACATTTGGATTTGAGCTCTTCAGCTAACCTAAGTCAGTCAAAAACATCTGTGAGGGTCCAGGTGTGGCTCATGGTAGAGCACACACATTACACTATGTTTGAGGACCTGAGTTCTAGCTTTTGGTCCCCACCTGATTGGGTGAAGCTTTACAAATTGTGGAACAGTGCTTCAGGTGTCTATCCTTCTCTGTGTGTTTCTCTCCCTCTCTATTTATCTCTCTCTCTTACTCTTTGTTAAAAAAAATGGCTGCTGGGAACAGTGGAGTCATGTAGGCACTGAGATCCAGTGATAAAACTGGTGACAAAATATAGTAATAATAATCTATGAATTGGGAGGAGGAAGAAGATAAAGGACATGAATCTAAGTTATTACCTTCCCCACTTATAAAGCCTGTTTTTCAGAAGCTCCAGGAGGCTCCTCTCTGCTCTGTGCCTCAGGGATGATGTGGGCCTGCCTCTGTCTCAGTGTATCTGGATGAATGAATGTCTGTCCCACAAACTACCCCCCCACATACATACATATACACAGGCATTTTGTCTTTTGACATGGGATCAAAGTGACCCTTCACCCAGACGATCTGGATCCTTTAGACCCCTCCCAGCTTCTCTTTCAGCTTCAGCCTGTCACTGCAGTAAGTCAGGGTAACAGGTGATGAGAGAGGTCACTGATCCCCAACACTTTGTCCTGTGGTGTTGCCATGGCTTCCCACCAGCCCAAGATATTGTAAAGCTTATAGCAGAGCTACTACCAAATTCCAGGTCTGGAGTTACCCCTTTATTTCTTTTACTTTACTGGAGCACTACTCAGCTGTGTTGTATAAATTGTGCCAAGGATTGAACCTGGGACCTCAGAAATTCAGACATGAATGTGACCATGGTGCTGTCTCCTAGAGACTCTAGACCTGGGACTTACGACCTGTTACCCATTTGACTGGCTGAGCCTTCCCGTCTTCCTTCTTTCAGCTGTGATCTTAAGAAACTGGCTGGCAAAGGCCACTTCTCGCCCTTTTTTTTTTTTTCTCCAGGGTTATCAATGGGGCTCAGTGCAGGGACTATGAATCCACTGCTCCTGGCAGACATTTTTTTTTCTGTTTTTATTGGACAGGACAGAGAGAAATTGAGAGAGGAGGGGGAGATAGAGAGGGGGTGAGAAAGACAGACACCTGCAGACCTGCTTCACCAATTGTGAAGCATCCCCTTTGCCAGTGGGGTGCCAGGGGCTTGAACCCAGATCCTTGAGTGTGTCCTTGCGTTTAGTACTATGTGCACTTAACCTGGTATGCCACCCCCCAGCCCTGCCTTCCCATTTTTGCAGGTCACTGTCCCCTACTAGTTTGAGTGCATCTTGCCCAGTCCCATGGAGCACCCCACAATTGCTGAGTACTGTGTCACACACCAGCTTCACATATGGGTGCCCCCTTCAACCTCACTACTAGTCTAAAGGCAATGCCATGATCCTCCTTAAACTGCAGCTGAAAGATATGCCCTGTTCAACGTTACCCAGCTGGGAAAGGTCTGAGCTCCAGGCTGAACAGAACTTGGAGACATGTTAGAGATATGTTCCATCTTCTGTCATATGGGGAGAAGCCAAGCATGCCGCTTTCTTTTTTCTTTTCTTTCTTCTTTTTTTAACCAGTGCACTGCTCGGCTCTGGTTTATGGTGGTGCAAGAGATTGAACCTGGGACTTTGGAGCCTCAGGAGCTAGAGTCTCTTTGCATAACCATTATGCTACTTACAGCCCCCCCCACACACACACGCCACCCACCCACCCCTTGTGCCACCCTTCTTTGCCCTGGAATCTAGTAGGAGTGGGAAGTGAAAAAATCAGGACTGGGGACTCAGGAGTCCCAAGACCCACCCCAGATGACCTCAGAAGCTCATTCTAATTCAATGTTTCTTCCTTCCTCCACCCTTTGCCTCCACCTCATGGTAATCACTTCTCTGGGAAGCCTGGAGTCTGGGTGACTTATACATATGGAGAAAGACACAGAGATAAGCACTGCCTTCTGTAACCACCCAGTTTCTCTGAATAAAGTCTAATGGTTTTCTCAATAGCAGGCCACAGGGCTGAAGACACAGGGCTGAGGTCCCTACTTGCTGTTTAAATGGCATTAGGAGAGCAGTTGAAATAGTTTACTTGGAGGCTGGGGAGAGAACAAAATGGTTATGCAAAAGGCTTTCATGCCTGAGGCTCTGATATCCCAGGCTCAATCCCTAGCACCACCATAAAACAGAGTTGAGCCGTGCTCTAGTCTTTCCTTCTTTCATTATTTTTGTCTTTCTTTCTCTCTGTATCTCTCTCATTAAAATAAATATATATTTTTAATAGCTCACTTTAATAGTGTGTAGCTTTGCCATGTGTACAACCAGGTTTGAGCCAGGCCCCCATTGGAGAAAGCTTCAGTGTTGTGGTCTCTTTTACTCTCTCTCTGTCTCTCTCCCTTTCTCTTTCTCTCTCTCTCCATATCTATGGAACATTAGGAAGAACACCTAAACCACCAATTAGTCTATGTTTCCTTTGATTTAAGCTGAAAGTAACCCTGAGCCCAGGTTATGTTAAAGTCATGACTTGACTAAGTTAAATGGGCTTCCAGAGAGCAAGTCGTCAGCTCAGTTGCTAAATTTTCCTTATTTCTTATTTACTTATTTGTTTGTTTATTTGCCACTAGGGTTATTACTTGGGCTTCATACCTACAAAACTCCCAGAAGATTAAGTCAGAGAGAGGGTGAAAGACAGAGAGCAAAAGAGAGAGTGGAAAAGAGAGAGAGAAGAGGTAGAGGAGGAGACACACCTGTCTGCGAAGCTTCCTTTTAGTAGGCACTCATATAAGGCAGCAGGGGACTCAGACCTAGGTCCTCACGTGTGGCAAAGTATGCTCTCGTGAGTGAGCTATCCCCCAGCTGCAGATGTCCTTTATTGCTTTTATCTCTCTTAATTTTAATCACATTCTGGGACACCAGTATAGCTCACTGGGATAATGCACCCACTTTGCCATGCATCTGATCCGGATTCAAGCTCAGCGGCCACCACACTGGAGGAAAACTTTGGTGCTGTGGTGCCTCCCCCACTCTATACCCCTTTCTTTCTGTCTCTTTTTATTTCCGCCTGAAAAAATGTTAGTCTAGAGCAGTGAAGCCCTGGTGATCAAAGAAAAAAAATAAATTAAAAAAGAAAGCAGCCTTAAAAAACAATCTGCATCCTCAACCCAACCCACCTACTTCCCCCTGCTAGACAGAACTTCCCAGAACAGCCTTCACACCCCTCACACCCTGCTGGGGACCCTCCCAGATGCCAAGCTCCTAAGTCAAAAGTCATGAGTGGGTTTGGAAATTGCAGGTAGGCTCATAAAGTGATGGGGAGGTTGGTGGCCTGGGGGTGAGTAAAACCTGAAATTTGAGGAAGGGCAGGTGGATCCCAGGGTGACTAGGGACTAATTAGGACAACCATCCTGGGCCACCTCATAGCCCCGGGCAGAGAGGCAGGATGTATAAAAGCTGGGGAGACTCCTAGCTTCCCAAACCCTGCGGCAGCTCCAAGATACAGTTGCCAGTCACCTTGGGTAAGTCTGGAAGTGCAGTACAGCTCCTGTACCCAGGGGAGCTGGGTGGGTGCTCTGGGATGTGGGTCTCTCTTCCAGGGACCCTGGGACCAACAGTGTCAGCTCTGAGACAGGAGTCAGCTATGAGGTCTCTGGTGGCAGGGTTTGCCTGCTGTGATTTGTCAAGGGCTGAGGAGCAGGTGGAGGCAGAGGGACATAGTAGATATGGGCCAGGGAGACTGGAAGGAGGGAAGAAAGGGGCTTCCTAGGGACAGGACATAGAGGGACACAGGGCAGCAGACTGGGTGGCCCAGTTATAAGGTTCTGTATGTCCTAAATAGCCAAAGAATGATTACATCTCTTTCTGAGATTTTCTTTAAGGTCTCTAGATTCCTCTTTTTTATTTATTTTATTGCCACCAGGGTTAGGAGTTCAGTGTCTGCATGATGAATCCATCACTCATGATGGTCTTTCTTCCTTTCTTTCTTTCCTTCTTTCTTTCTTTCTTTCTTTCTTCCTTGCTTTCTTTCTATTTTTGTTTGTTTGCCACCAAGGTTAAACTTGGCTAGAACTTGGTACTGGCACTACAAACATACCACTCTCAGCCATTTCTTTTTCTTTTTTTATTCTATAGGGCAGAGGTAAAAATTGAGAGGGGAGTGGAGACAGTGAGGGAGAGAGACCTGCTTCACCACTCATAAAGTGGCCCATAAAGTGGCTGCAGGTGGGGAGTGGAGGCTTAAACCTGGGCCCTTGCTTTGCACATAAAAAGTATGTGCACTTTACTGGGTGTACCGCCACTTGGTTCACTTTTCCCCTTTTTTTATTAGATAGGACAGAAGGAAATTAAGGGGGGAGATAACAAAGGAGAGAGAAAGAGAGACCCCTGCAGACCTGCTTCCAACACTTGAGAAATGTCCCCCTGTATAAGTGGGGATCAGGGGCTTGAACTCAGGTCCTTGCACATAGTGGTATGTGCACTCAGTCTGGTGCACTACCACTTACCCCTCTAGATTTTTCTTTTCTATAATCCTCTCAGAGAATTCATCCTTTTCACAGTTCTCAGAAAAATGTTTTTCTAAATTGTGCTGCATCGTATTATGCTCTAGGATTTGAGTGGCTACATGAATATGTGAGTTTACGTGTGCATGCTTTTCTCCACTCAGTCCTTATGCCAGCCCAATGGAAGTGAGCTCAGAGACGAAGCTAATGGTTCAGTCAGGACTCATCCCAGGCAGCCCTGCTTCAGGTTCCATGGCTCTGCCTGTAATTGTGTGTTCCTTCTTGTCTCCTTGCTCCTTGTCTTTCCTTTCTCCTCTTCCTTCTCCTCCCCTTCTCCTCCGCCATTTATTTTTAATTAATTAATTATTTATTTATTCCCTTTTGTTGCCCTTGTTGTTTTATTGTTGTAGTTATTATTGATGTCGTTGTTGCTGGATAGGACAGAGAGAAATGGAGAGAGGAGGGAAGACAGAGAGGGGAAGAGAAAGACAGACACCTGCAGGTTAACTTCACCACTTGTGAAACGACTCCCCCTGAAGGTGGGGAGGCCAGGGCTCGAACCTGGATCCTTCTGCTGGTCCTTGCGCTTTGTACCACCTGCACTTAACCTGCTGTGCTACCTCTTGACTCCCGTCCTCCCCCATTTCTTTTAAAGACTTGGTTTTCTCCCTCTCTCTCTCTCTCTCTCTCTCTCTCCTTCCCTCCCTCCCTCCATCCATCCATCCCTCCCTCCAGGACTATGGCTGGGGCTCGGTGTCAACACTATGAATCTACTGCTCCTGGAGGTCATTTTTTCCATTTTATTGGATAAGGCAGATAGAAATTGAGAGAGGAGAGGAAAACACAGAGGGAGAAAGATAGACACCCACAGACCTGCTTCACCACTTGTGAAAAGTTCCCTGTTGCAGGTGGGGTGCAGGGGCTCAAACCTGGATTCCTGTGTGGGTCCTAAATAGTACTGTGTGCACTTAAATGGTGTACCACAAACAACCTGGCCCCCAATAAGTGGTTGTTTCTCTGAGCAGATCAGAATGGCATTCCTTAATATGCAGGACCAGAGACCAAACCAGTGCAAGTTCAGAGCCCCACCACTGAGCCACCTCCCAAGTCACTCTCCCTGCATCCTCCTTCTCTTCTCTCTTTTACATCTTTCTCTCTCCTTTCTTGTTCCCTGCCTGCTTCCCTCAGTTCTTCCCTTCACCCTCCCACCATTCTTCCTTCCATGATTTCGCTCAAAGATATTTGTCATGTTCTTGAGGAGACAGCATAATAGTTATGCAAAAAGCCTTTCATGACTGAGGTTCTGAGGTTTCTAGTTCAATCCCCAGCACTACATGAGCCAGAGATGAGCTGTGCTCTGGAAAAAAATTTTTTTTCAATGGATTACAAACCTTAAGCTACACATTACACACACACACACACACACACACACACACACACACACACGCGCACGCACGCATGCACGCACGCACACAGGCACACACCTTCAACTGGTAGAGCATTTAGGGCAAAGGAAAAGGAGAGCAGAGTAGGACAAGACAGAAGGTTCTCTTGGTCTCAGGTGATTTTTACCTCTGTGTCTTTCTCTTCCCAGTGTACGTGCAGCCCAGAATGTCTCAACAGAAGCAGAAGCAGTGCTGCCCTCCTCCCCAGCAGTGTGCTCCCCCTCCCCAACAGTGTGCTCCTCCTCCCCAGCAGTGTGCTCCTCCTCCCCAGCAATGTGCTCCCCCTCCTCAGCAATGTGCCCCCCCACCTCAGCAGTGCTGCCCCCCTCCCCAGCAGACCAAGCAGCCCTGCCAGCCTCCACCCAAGTGCCAGCAGAAGTGCCCACCCCCTCAGCAGTGCCAGAAGTCCAAGCAGAAGTAAGACCCTGACCCTGTGTCCACAGGCCCAACTCCCCTGGAGAAACCCCTTCTGCAAAGGGCCAGCCGCTGCCTCACTCACCTGTACACCGCCTTCCTGCCTCCATCCCCATGTCTCACCAGTGAGCAGCCACCTGGCAGACAAGACCTGGCGCCGACCGCCTCATTACCTCCACCAACATGTACTTGCACCGACCCGCCTGCTGCAGCCCAAGGCAGCTCTCCCCATGCACTGGCCTGCCGCCCTGAGTGTCTGCTCCTGTGCCTGTACCATTAAACCCTAGCTCTCTGGCATATTCCTCTGTTCTTGGGTAGTTTCTGTGGGTTTTGCATCCTGCATGCCTATAGCTCAGGGGAGCTGGGGCACAGGGGTACCATGGTCACTTGGAGTGTATTCTCTGAATTGGAACTTATTTGCTCCATCTGTTTCTTCCATTACAGACAGTCCTCTTGGCTGGTCTCCATCCCACCCCCTTCTCCTAAGGCAAAAGTCACAAGTGGGTTTGGAAATTGCAGGCAGTCTCATAACCAGGGTTATTACTGGGGCTCAGTGCCTGCATGATGAATCTATTGCTCATGATGGAATTTAATCCTTCATTTTTAATTTATTTCTTTAATAATAATTAACAAAATCATATGATTTAGTCCTATGATTATATTATATTATATTATTTTATATTATATTATATCATTATATCATAGTGGTGTAGTTGCACACAATTGCTGCCACCAGAATTCTGTATCCCATCTCCTCCATCGGAAGCTTTCTTATTCTTTATCCTTCTAGGAACATGGACCAAAGATCTTTATGGGATGCAGAAGGTGGAAGGTCTGGCTTCTGTAATTGCTTCTCCACTGAACATGTGTATTGACAGGTCAATCCATACTCCCAGCCTGTCTCTCTCTTTCCCTAGTTGTGCAGAGCTCTAGGGAAATGGGGCACCAAGACACATTAGAGAGGTCATCTGCCCAGGGAAGTCAGGATGGCAGAATGGTAGCATCTGCAACTTTCAGGTTTTTGTTTGTTTCTGCCACCAGAGTTATCGCTGGAGCTTGGTACTGGCACCATGAACCCACTGCTCCCGGTGGCTTTTTTTTTTCCCTTCCTTTTTTCCTTCCTTCCTTCCTTCCTTCCTTCCTTCCTTCCTTCCTTCCTTTCTTTCTTCCTTCCTTTTTTCCTTCCTTCCTTCCTTTCTTCCTTCCTTCCTTCCTTCCTTCCTTCCTTCCTTCCTTCATTACTTCCTTCTCTCCTCCCTTCCTCCCTCCCTCCCTCCCTTCTTCCCTTCCTTCCTTCTTTCCTTCTTCTCTCTCTCTCTCTCTCTCTTAGATAGAGCAGAGATAAATTGAGAGGGGAGGGGAGACATAGAGGGAGAGAGAGACTTGAAGACCTGATTCACCACTCATAGAGCCTCCCTACTGCAGGTCGATCAGGGGCTCAAACTCTGGTCCTTGCACATAGAACTATATGCTCTAAAGAGGGTGTACTACTGCTTGCCCCCCTTTTCTTCTTTTTTATTAGATAGTACAGAAAGAAATTGAGAAGGGGCACAAAGAAAGAAAGAAGGAAAAGAAAAGGAAGAAAGAAAACACAAGGACTGTACAGGACAGCATCTGAGTTTCTTGGCTAAGCTGCTCCAATTGGAAAATCAAGCTAGGACCCCTTGAATAACAAAGGGCAACTAGATATGGGAGCATCTAGTGAAAGGATGACTTGTGTGGAATGGGAACCTGCCTCTGTCTCTTTCAGAGGAGACAGAGAATTAGGACAGAAAACACTGGGCAGGGGAGCAGGAAAACCTCACTGACACCACTGCAGTTAGGTCTCCTTCCACAGAGGTTCCAGAAAATCATCTGGGGAAAGGTGGGACTTGAACTGCAAATGTGGTGGCAAGACTGGGAGGAACAGGATCTGGAAACCACAGGATCTCATACCGAGTGCCAGGCAAACCCAGAAAGGCCAGACCATCCTTCCTTGAACCCTGGGTGCCAGCTGCTGAAGCACACAGAAAGTTCCAGAATCATGACCTAGGTCTCCTGGTATTTCCTGCTGAGTGCTGTGCTCAGCAAAAACTCAACATTCTTAACCAAGCTCCCTGGAAAGGATGGGCAGTCGTAAGCATGCCCCCCCCATACCCCGGTCCACCATCTCCACAGGCCTCCTTTCTCTCCACCCAGGCCATATCTCCTCTCAGATCTCTCAGAAACTTGGGTTCAAGCCCTCTTTCCTCACCCTCCCTCATGTGGCAGCTTAACACCAGGTTTCATTTAGCCCCTCTGGTCTTCAATGATTTTTTCCCCTCTGCTATTTGCCTTAATGAGTACCTGTGTGCATGTGCTCATGAGCAGACAGTCTTATTGATTTTCCAAACTCCTGACTCCAGGTTTGGATCCCAGAAACACCCATTTGATGGGGAGAATGCTGCCACCTGCACCTTACAAGACACTCAACGAGGCAAAAAATAATAATAATAATAAATAGAAAACATATCACAACTCAGAAAAAAGTGTTTGATGAATGGTAGTGTGCCATTTCCTTCCTTTATCTCTTTCTCTCTCTCTCTCTCCCCTCTTTGTCTGTCAAAAATAAATAAACATAAAGAATATGGTTCAGTCTGGCCTTAGCTCTTCATGCGGCCTTGTGACTGGTGTGAACTCAGTTCCCAACAGCCTTTGGAACACTGAGGCTCACTGAGACTCACCAGCCCCCAGGAGAGCTGTGTGTCCTCACAGCTCTGCCACTGACTCCCTGTGTCACTCCAGCAAGGTGTCAGCTGGTCACCAGCTTGTGTGCCCTCCTTGTTCATGGTAGTGTGTAACCTGCTGGATCCTTTCCCAGCTCCCTTCCAGCCCTGACTCAGGACGAAGTGGTTCACTCTAATCTTCACTTAATCTCTACTTCTCCTAAATAATCACAGTCACATAAAACCCTCAACCAAATAGGGGTAGGATGGGGCTGCCCAAGTAGCCAAAATTTGGGGCCAGCTTCCCTGGAGAGGCACAGAGCAAGATGAGATGGAGTCCACATTGGCCTGGAAGAGGCTTTCAGTTCTACAGCTGAGCAGCTTCCCCAAAGACAGCCAGCACAGCAAACAGTGCTTGGGATATATAGATGTATACATGTACATATATAATATTTATTTATTCAAAAATATTTATTCATTTACTTATTTAGAGAGAGACATATCTGAAAATGGTGCTGGAGATTATACAAGGAACTTCTGGAGCCTCAGCACATAAGTTAGGATTCAGAGTTATTTTGCTGGCCTGCATATATATATCCCAGAGACCATTCTACCACCACCACCCCTTTTTATCTTTGTCTTTTTTTCTCTCTTTTCTGACAGAGACAGAGAGAAGGTGAGATGAGAGGGGTAGATAGTAGATAGAGACAGAGACACTTGCAGTGCTGCTTCATTACTCATGAAACTTTCCCCCTGCAGGTGGGGACAGGGGGCTTGAACCCAGGTCCTTGTTCATGGTACCATGTGTGCTCAACCAAATATCCCACCAGCTAGTTCTAACCATACTTTCATTAAATGAATAAATTGCTTAAGAGGCTAAGGAAAGAAGAGATGGTTCATCTGGTAGAGTATACACATTTTTATATGTGAGGCCCCAGTTAGAGCCTGGAAACCATATGAGATCATCATGACCAGCACTGGGGATAGCAGTGCTACATTGTACTTTGGTTTGTCTGCCTCATTCCTTCTCAAATAAAGAATGAAAAATGAGCCCCTTGGAGGCTGCTCAGTGATGGTCTTTCCCATGTAAGAGACCTTGGGTTTGTTGCTCATTATTGAAAATAATATAATAATATGATATAATATAATAAATATAATTCGTATAATATAATATGATATTTTAAAAACATGAATGCTTATGATAAGGATGACTATTACATAGAATAAGAGCTAAACCATTATGCAGGCTCTAAGCCACAATGATAACCCTCATGGCAATAAAAAACTAAAAAATAAATTTTAGTTATTTAAAAAATAGCCAAACTGGGAGTCGGGTGGAAGCACAGCGGGTTAAGTGCACCTGGCACAAAGTGCAAGGACCGGCATAAGGATCTAGGTTCAAGCCCCCGCCTCCCCACCTGCAGGGGAGTCGCTTCACAGACAGTGAAGCAGGTCTTCAGGTGTCTATCTTTCTCCCCCTCTCTGTCTTCCCCTCCTCTCTCCATTTCTCTCTGTCCTGTCCAACAATGATGACATCAGTAAGAACAATGATAACTACAACAATAAAACAACAAAGGGGAATAAATAAATAAATATTGATAAAAATAAAAGAGCCAAACTACCACCATCCTGGATGCCTTCTATCAGTTACTTGATGTGGGGCACATTACATAGACTTCCCAGGGGGCAGTTTCAGTTTTCAGACCTGCTAAATGAAGGTGTTGCTTGTCCTCCTGTGGGGATTTATGGCAATGATGTAGAGAGACCTACATTCTTGAAGCCTCCAGATAGCTGCTCTCTCCCACCCTGCTTGATGACCACTTGGTTTTCTGAGTTGCATAGAGTCCTCTTCCACTTCCCACCTGTCCCTCCACATTCAATCCCACCACCACCTAAGAGGAGAGTTCCAGATGCACTGACTTAGCTCGCCACCAGGAGGCACTGTGCCAGGCCCACATAAGAGGCTGATGTGTGATGGGGTTTGACACTGAGTGCTGTGGCCTGAATGAAGCAAGAGATGGATTAGTCAGCTTCCCAACACATTTTTAGGGAAATATCATTTTCTAGTAAGTCAGTGACCTTGATGTGTCCATTGTAATCCCAGACTGACTTATTATCCACTTCCTCACCTCTGTTCAATCACACACAAATACACTGTAAGTACCTTCACACAATCACGTATTGAGAGCATCCATATTTTAAAAACTATTTTATTTATTTCTTTGTTCTGTAGAAACAGATACATCAAGAGGGAAGAGAAGATAGGGAAGGAGAGAGAGAGAGAGAGACTTAATTAGTTAGTTGTATCACTCCTCCTGCAGGTGGGAACTGGGGACTTGAACCATGATCATTTGGCATGGTAACATGTGGGTTCAGTCAAATGTGTCACTGCCTCAACCTCATAAGTGGACAAACTTATGATGTTCTGGGCTGACCATGTATCTGGTCTGTCTGAGCATACACTCATTGTTTATTGACTATGGATTAACATTATGTCCTACTTACAAGGCTGGGAAATGTAATATTTCTGCTCAGAGGAAACTCAATTAACATAGATGAACCAGGGAATAGTTCAGCTCCCAATTCTAGAATCACTGCTAGGGCAGGAGGTTCCTATAAAATGCAAACACCAAACTGCCTGAGTAACACACACCTAAGAGCTTCAGAGATGAAATCAACTGGCTTCTGAAGTTTTAAGATCAGTCATTCACAGACTGGGGGCAGAGGGTGGCTTGTTGGCAGAAGAGGAATGAAAAAGAATAGTAGTTTAAAAAATAAAATCTTGATCCTTTGCACCAAAGTAAAAGACTCTGGGGTGGGGGTGGGGGGAGTACAGGTCCAAAAAGGATGACAGAGGACCTAATGGGGTTTGTT